>NC_056739.1:922393286-922433286 GCF_019279795.1 Protopterus annectens
ATCTCAGGTTGCATTAAAAAGATTTCCTGGTAGAAAAATATAATCTATTAAGCTTGATTTGTTTGAACCAGTTTTGTATTGGGAATGATACCCCTTCGCTTAAAAAGCACTCACTTAAACGAAATGTCTTTAATACCATAAACTGTTTTCCCTAGGACTAATGAAGATTAATGTTCAGTGTTTCTGAACAAGTAGGACTTTTAAATGGAAGAATAACCCAAAGTGGCTGGAAGCATTAAGTGAAAGTAAGGAGGCTAAAACGTATAACATCCAATAAATGTGAGCAGACTGGCATGGTGAACCTGCTTTACCAGTTATAGTTTAGAAGATGAAAAGATATTTTCATGCATGTACTAGACACCAATCTGAACAAAAACAAATAAAACTTTTGATGCATCATGTGCAAGAAAGCAAACAAAGCAATAGCATCATATGCTGAAACATAATCTTGCAGCCCATGGGCATCCAGGAATGGCAGCTAGCAAATATTTAAAGATACAGAAATGAAAGAGTGGAAGTTAAGGCTACCAGCTTTTCAAAAGCACAAAGTTGGATAGGTTTTATGGAAATGAGAGATTTAGAAGGATGAACCATATCCATGACCAGCAGAAAAGGACTGGACTTCACTTTTTTGCTATAATAAAAGCTCAGTCTTATAGAAATTGAGTTGTTTCTGCTGTTTCATATAATTCAACAAGTAAAGGAAACCTGAGCAATATATTTTTATCCTTAAATCTCAAGGCAAATCTCAAGGCATTTGCCATTTTGCAAGTTTTTTTTTTCACAGAACACAGCTGCCCAGATTGAGACTGTCCTTTTCAAAAAGGGACAGGTGGTAATACTATAGTTTTCAGGAATTTAGATACTTAGATGCCAGTCAAATTGAAGTGCATATCAAATAATTTCCAGTGCTTGATTTGGTCCTGGAAAGATAATCAAGAATGAAACTATTTCTTTATCTGAAATTAAAAACAGGGTTAGTTATGTCTGGCTCATAGCTGTTCTTGATAACTAGTTTTCCACCAACTGAAGGTACTCAACAATAGTCCAGCAATGCAAACATCTAAGAAAAACAAGACAGATGCAAATTATATACCATTTTTTTATTTTGTGATTTTATTTTAACAGCTACTGGTTCACTACTAAACAGTGAGCGTATTTCATTCAACACTGATGATGCCATGTTGTTTGAAATATGAAAGCTGTCTGTAACATTATAAAGACATAGTGAACACCACACTTCATAAACAAGGCCAATACATATTAAAAAAGTATGAATGAAGTCATTTAAAGGGACAAAAAAAAGTAAAAAAAAAAATAAACAAACTTCTGTCTCATAACTGTAACGGGTGAAGCATATAGTTCACAAAATGCTTATACTAAAAACTCTATAAATGGGACTTAATTTGAGGTTACTAGGAGAACATTTAAACCCCCGTTCATTTTCACTTACTAAAGACTAATAACATGAGACTGGGTAGCTGGTAGCCAGTGTTTGAGAACATGAACTTACACGTCGTACAGTGCACTCTCTCTTTTTATACACCTCTAGTATGTACAGCTGCCTAAATAGTGGCAATCAAAAATGGGTACAATGCAAGACAATATCCAGTTCTTCTGAAGCATTTTTGTCAGATCCTTAATACAATGTCCCATCAAGTTTCCTCCACCCACAAGGTAATGACATCATTGCAATCTTCTAAGGCTGGCATCTGGTAAGCTATTAGGAGTCATCTAAGTGTAAGCTTTAATTAGGATGAATGAAATTAAATTAACAAAAAAGACAAACTAGAGCATGATTTTGTATCTTTAGCTTTTCTCCGCCTATTCTTTTCTACCAGATCCTTTTGCCTCATAGATTCTGGCAGTAGCTACTAGAACAACCTTTTCAGATGAGTCTATGTTAGATAATCGAAGGTTTAGTTAATTGAATACCTAAAGTTCGACACCTACACAGTGAAAGCTGTAAACTGCGAATGGCCACTTCCGCAATTTTTTTCCGAGGGAAAAATTTGCTTGGCCGGGCAAAAAAAGAAACAAACAAACTTTCAAACACTAATCGAGTGGGGAACTTTGCACGCCACACACCCCCATTCGCTCTACAGTGGAGAAAAGTGCAGATTCCCAATAACGGCCAAGCAAATTTTTTCCCTATGAAAATATTCGCAGAAGTGAGTTTGCGGTTTACTCCTTTCGTTGTTTAGGTGTTGAACTTTAGGTATTTGGTTACCTAAAGCTTCCACTATATGAATAATATAAATATCATATTATAATTACAATAAATACTGTTAAAAACCACAAGAGTGTTATTGAATATTCTAAAACCATGTAAACCATAATAAAATAAATAACAAACTCACTGTGGCAATGTTTCTTGATAAATGTTAAGTGTTAAAATACCAGTAATGAAGTAAGTATGACATAAAACTCACAACCATGTGCTAAAGAAAAAATTTTTTACAAATTGTCAAAAATGTATAACTATCAAGAAAAATAAGAAAAATAGTGTTAAAAAACTTGTTGCTGAAACCACTACCTAAAATGTTACCTGAAAATATACACACTTGTTATTGTAGTAAATATTATAAAAATTATAAAAAGAAGCGAATATTGAATTTGGTATTAATGTCTCTTGGGGTCTTCTGCTAATATCTTAAGGGCAGGTGTAATGGAGACGTGATCATTCAACCCTTTACCAAAACAGGCATCCATTTTCAATTGCCAAATCATTTCCCTGTACTCTAATCTTGTCTCCCAATAACATTCTTGTGGTTTTTAACAGTATTTATTGTAATTATAATATGATATTTATATTATTCATAATATTTTTAATATTTTTAACATCTATATCATTTGTATTGATTGATTTTTTAACAATAATATATACATATATATAATTTATTTATGCATTACATATGTACATCAAGTTTTTGTTTAACATACATACGGGGTGTTATAAATATTATGTTCAAACAATTTTTCACAACATTTTTATTGAACATTTTTTGTATTTTAGGTACATACTTTTTCAAGCATATGAGTTTGTAAGTGAATATATGTGGAAAGAACAGTATTTTTAACAGATTGAAGTATGTAATACATCAACATAATGATAGGATGAAGTATTGCTTCGAACAGAAGGATTTTTAGGATGTCTAAGTAGCAAACCAGCCCCATTCAGTTTATTATACACCATTCTTAAAATTCTTAAAAATTCTTAAAATTCTTAACATCATTTTACTTTACTTATTCAATTCATTTTATTTTATTTGATTTACACTATTGTGCAAGCACGTATATATGTAAAGATATGCTCAATATCTAATATTATTAATTACTTGTACTGAGCATACACGTGCATAACATTTTAATTGTTGAATGTATATGTTTACATGTGTCTATGGTATCGTTGTTTTTAATTCATAGACGTACACTACAAAACAGGAATATATGTTTAATTATAGTTAATTTGAACTAACAATTATTCAGTTATTCTATTAATGGAACTATGGGTAGTATATAAGGAGTTTAAATCACTTTAAGCACTGATTCTGATGAGGTCTCCGGTGGGAGACGAAAGCGCTAAATCCTTTTCAGTTTATTGTACAACATTCAGCAATTTATTGTTTTATATCGATTTTTCAAGTGGATTTGTTAATAAAAGTGTATTTTTTTGCATCATCGGTGAAATGTCAGTGCTTTGAGCCCTGCAACATTTGGTGGAGTTATTGGAGGTGTGGTGATCTCGGAAGACAGCCTTTATAGTTACCGCTTCCACTTTGGTTCTTAGTATATGATATAGACCCTTTCAGACCATACTGCAATCTGACATTACTTTGTCTTGGTATTTACCATCCCTTGTTGCTTATCCATCCATCCTCGTCCTCTTTTTCCCATTTTGCACATAGGGTTGGGGTGTCACTTTTACAGTGACAATCATCTCAAGCCAAGGTTCACACTACTGGGTGGCTAGCCCTACCATGGTAGTTAATCCATACCACTCACTTGCACTTACGGCCAATTTAGAGTGTCCAATCCACCTACTGCAGGTCTGTGGAATGTGGAAGGTAACTGGAGCACCCGGGGGAAACCCATGTGACCGCAGGGAGGACATGCAGATTCTGCGCAGGAGACAATCCAGCCGAGAATTGAACTAGAAAACCTCTTGCTGTGAGGTGCTAACTGTAACCTCTGCAACACTGCGGTTGCCCATTCCTTGTTACTTATATCACACCTGATTAATGCTGCTTTGGGAATATATGCCCCAAACCAGTAAAGTACCTTCAATGTTAGCATCACTACAGTTTATGCAGAAATTAATGTCAGTCAGTCTAGTACATATTTGTATGCTGTGAAAAAGTGGTGGGTTTGGCCATTAGGTTTACAGGTAGTTACTAGGCTTGCAGTCCATTGGACCATTGACCTCAAATTTCCAGTTGCCCCCAAGCACTGTCTAGTTAAGTGACTGTTCAAGGTCTCACTGTAAGCAAATCATGTCTGAGAGAATCAAACTCTGTTCCAGAGGCACTACAGCTCACAACATTACTCTCATTGCCAGCGGTCACAGATGATGCATAGATTTAAAAACACTCAGAAAACTATTCATGAAGGTGCCTTTTTAAGTATGTATATAAAAAACAAGCAATCCAGTGCAAGCATGAGTGTATGTGTTATGTTTAGCTGTGTGCTGCATTATTTCAATATCTGCACTTAAAGTAACTTTTTAGTCGAATTTGATTGAAAGTTTGTTTGTTTGTTTGTTTAATTTAACTGTTGAGGCTGCCCACTAAAGTGTGCTAGCCTGTGTAACTGATTTATTACTGTTTCTGCATTTTCTGTGTGTTTCTATCCAAAAACAAAAAAATACAAAAGAATAATCCTTGTTTTCCTGCCTATCCTTGACTAGTTTAGACCAGTTTACAGGCATTGCTGTATTCTGGGCTGTGGTGTAGTTCCTGTGTTGTCCATTACCTTACTTGGATAGAAGGAAGTTTCTTTGCTCACCAGTGGGTACCTGTCCCTGTAGGAAGTGACCTCAGCACAAGAGCTGTAGTAATTGGTTGTTTTGAACCATTTTCTAGCTCTTTTGAAGTTCCCGTCCCTTAAAATCCTGCTCTTCAAATTTTCCCTTAAGGAAGCTCTACTCTTAGTATAATCAGACTACTCGCTATATTAAAAGCCTTGCACTTGTTCTCAAAACTTCTCTACTAATTAAGTACTCTCGTACTAAGTAAGCACTACATCCACCTACCACCCCTGTGAATATCCACTTCCCTTAAAGGCACAGCACTCCATTATACTGTTCTAGCATGTCGAGTTGTAGATTACTGGCATCCTCTCCAGTTCAGCTGGTTAATCTGGGTATCTTGAGACAATGCTACAATTGTCTCGTACACAGACAACCCTCTCCTCCTCCTCCCAACAAACACAAATACATGTGAGAGATGCAACTATATAGCCAAACTGGAGGCTGAACTCTCTCAACTCAGGGCTGGCATGATCAGACAGGAGGAGATGGTAACCACACACACAACAAACCCAGTCCCACATAGACCTACCACAACTGCAAACCAAACACATAAAACACTAAGACATACTAAAAACTTACCAAAACAACAGAGGCTCCCAAAGCAGACATCCAAAAATCCACCACCTCAAAACAAAACACATGCAACACATACTTCAATAAATCAGTGTGTCAATCAATCACAGCCCTTAAGGCCAAACACCATGCCTGATACACTAGTAATAGGTGACTCTATAGTCAGACACACTGATGTCCTGCTTACCAGGCTGAACAAGGAGAGGGTGACTGTGAGCTGCCTATTGGGAGCTAGGATCTGCCACATAACCATTGTCCATGCTGGCGTGAATGACCTGAGATGTACCTAGAATGATGCCACAATACAAAGACAAGATGATCAGCTTTAATAATTGGCTCAAGTACTGGTGTCATTCTAAGAGGATCCAATGTCTGTCTGCCTGGGATGACATGTTGCACCTGTCACCACTAAAGACAAACCCACCTCCTTAGAGTCTAAATCTCAAGATGCAGGCACCTCAGTATGGAGAACATCGGCGTCTGTGCAGTAACTGAAACCTGGTTCAAGGCTCTTGAGAGCACCCCAGTGCTACCATGCTATACCTCGTATCATGCTTTTTGGCCCCAAAACCTGGGGGCGAACCACAAGGAGAGGTGTCCATATTCATCAAGGACACCCACACCTCCAGGTTAGTAGCAACACATGAAGCATCGGAGACCATACAGATGCAACTAACCATAGGCAAAAATGCTATACAACTGGTAGCATGTTACAGACCACCCTCCCAATCTCAGGAACCCCACTCAGCCTTCCTGAAGACATTGGAGGATATGAATGTATCACAAAATACCATCATACTGGGAGACTTCAACTACCCAAACATAGATTGGGTAAGGTTCCTGGAATTCATAAATTCAAATGCACTAGAACAACTAGTCACCTCTAACACTATGGGAGATAATATACTAGACCTGATCATCACAAACATGGGGACAAAATGGATATACATATCCCACCTCCATCCCCAGCACAAAAGACCACATTGAAAAACTTCTCAAAAGCAGACTTCACTCTTCTTAAGACTGAGATGGTATCCTTTAAGTCCACTGGGCCAGTGGATACCACATCCCACAATGCCGAATCCTTCACAAATGCTTTCTATGGTCATCTCCAAGAATGCATGGATCATGCAATCCCAAATAAATCTAAGTCCCTTCCACCAAAGGCAAAAGCCTCCTGTCTGGGACCTCAGCCATTAACAAATTGTATAACAAAGAAGGAAGCAAATCCCATAAAGGGAAGACATCTCTGATCAACACTAGCAGAAAACTACGTTTTCTTATAAAACATCCAAGGCCAACTTTGAGAGAAAAATCGCTAAGGACACTAAAGATAACCACAAAGCCTTCTTCAGCTATGTTAGAAACCTGTGGGTGGAAACCCTCAGATATGCTCAGAGTTAGTTCACAACAACAAAAATACACTGAACCCACAGATATTGCCAACATTCTGGCTGCCTCACCCCCAAAAGAAGAAATACTTATCCCAGCTGAATGTAATCTCCTGTCATCTCAGATGTTCAAGTGAGAGCCACCCTCAACAAAGCTAAAAACACAGCATCAATGGGACCTGGCGGGTATCCCGGTTTCGTGCTTGCGTGAACTCAGAGGAGCTAAACCACATAAAATGCTATTTAACCTTAGCCTTACTACAGGATATGTACCTGAACACTGGCGTACAGCAACAGTGGTCCCACTCCACAAAGGGGGGCACCAGACCCTGGGAACTACCACCCCATGCCTGGTCTGCAAGGCTATGGAAAGAATCATTATGGAACTCATAAACAGAGACATTAGGGACCTACAGACACATGACCCCAGGCAGATCCTGCCTTTTGAACCTGGTTGACTTTTAACAGTCACTAGAGCCATTGATGAGGGCAAAGCAGTCCATACAGCCTACCTGGACTTGGCTAAGGCCTTCACACAACACCCCACTCAGGCATCATAGATAAGCTCAACAGCTTAACCCTTATGTCACTAGATGGGTTACAAACTGGCTAAAGGACAGAACCCATAAAGTTAAAATCGCTGGAGCAATGTCAGACTCAAAGCCAGTCACAAGTGGTGTCCCACAGGGATCTGTCCTGGGAGGCATTTATTTCTCAGATGTTAAAGCAAACATGGGAGGGTTGTGGCTGACAAAGTTCGCAGATGACTGCAAACTAACCAGCGGACACATACATAAAGGCCTCACAGAAACGGACAACTGGTGTCATGGCCTTAAACTAAATGCCAAAATGTATAGTCATCCCTTTGGGAAAAACAAAGTACCCACAAATTATCACACAGACAGCAACCCACTGAGTACGGAAAAAGTAATCAGAGACCTAGGGACCCAAGTCGACAGCAACCTCTCATTTGACACCCACATTGCCAAAGTGGTTAGAAAAACATTCTACCTTGCACACCTTATCATGAAGGGATTGACATCCAGATCCAAGGATGTCATTGTACCTCCCTCATCAGACCCATGATTGAGTATAATGCCCCATTTGGTATGTACTTCACCCGGCATTTGCAACAGCTAGAGAGACCACAAAAGCACCTCACCAAGAGGATTAAGGGTCTCCAACATATGTCTTATTCTGCCAGACTAAAGAAACTCCAGCTCTATTCAGTAGCATACAGCCTGCTCAGAGGTGATCTATGCCGCCATGTCCAATCAGGAACTAATGGACATGCTCCACCTCAAAAAATCCAAATCCATCAGAACCACGAGAGCTAAAGACTTAAACCTCGGTAGAAATATGAATAGGATATGCTGGAGGGATAGATTCATAACCCAGAGGCTTCCCATGCTCTGGAACAAGATCCCAGTTCATGTTAGGCAGAGCCCCTCACTGACTCTCTTCAAGAGAAATCTTGATGAGTGGATGGGAGATCGTGACGCTACTAGGGTCACATCTGTGTCACTACTAGACATGGGCACAGTAAACTAATTCTATTATATAAGGGGACCTTCACTGTGTCACTTCTAGCCAAAGGCACAGTATTCTAAATCTATTCTGTGCATTTTTGTACCATTTCATATGCCCCAGGGCAGATAGCCTAGTACTAAACTATGAAACTATGAATGTTACGGTTATCAAAATGCACTTCCTGTTTTCTGTTTTCCCTACTTCCGTGATTATTTGATACATCCAGCCTGTTTACTGTTAAGGAATGCAGTTTTCTCACTCACATCATCTTACAGTCACAAATTGAGTAATTCTGAATGCACTTGCATCCGACACCTCAGCACTATTTGCTCACCTGTGCTTTTTTGATCACAGGGTTGTTGAACTGCTTATTCAAAAGCATAACTGACAATATAAAGCAGATTTTTACTTCTACATCCCCCTTCTGAGCAACACTTGTGCCATTCATCTTACATTTGTTTCCTGTGGTGAAGAAAATTCTGAATCACTCTGACATTATTCCATTGCTGCTGTGGAAAAGTACTGGTGGGTGTGTTTAGAAAAATTCATTACATCAGATGCTAGATGCTACTACAGAAAATGGTCACCCACTTAGAAAGATGCTACTGTCTTATGAAACAATATTCTTGTACGTTGAATTAAACTATAACCAGCAGAGAGGCCAAATATCCTGGCAAACTTTCTACTCAAATGTGTAAACATTAAACTAATATAACTTCACATAACTATCACCACTTTAAATTTAACAGGAAGTCATAGAAATCTTTCTATACCCCAGTCCCTAATCAGTGGAGAAAGGTACAGCAGTCTATGCAGTTTCTCTTGTATTTCTAAGACACACTTTTTCAAAAATATTGCTCACAGTGGACAGTACAGTTGTATATCTATAGTTATTTTACAGGTCTTTTTAAGTCCTACTTTTTTTTTTTGCCCAGACACCCACGATTACCAGATTTCAGCCACCCACACACTAAGAATGACACCCTTCCTCCTTCTTACACTCCTAAGCACCTTGCTGGTGTGGGATCCAGTTTTTCCTGTAGAGATTAATGCTGCCCCATTTAGACATAGGTGATGCTACACTGGGCACATGCCCTGATTTGTAAAGTACTGTGCCGAGCCAATCCATATCCTCTTACAATGTAGACTAACTCTAATCACCTGCTTTCTGAGTCAGCAGTCTCTTCATTACTAGAGACTGCGGTGCACGCAAACCTTTCAATTAAAGTGCCTGCAACCCTGAAGTTGCAGTCAGTTGTGCTTAGTAACTAAAGGAAGTGCTTTATCTGCAACCTCTAACTAGTCATATAACTAGAGATTGCCGAGAAAGGGGAGTTGTGGAGCTGCAGATCTTCAGGGGTGTTTTTCTCTTTGCAGGTACATGCTTTACATTTTTATTTTAAGATATGTACAAGAGGCCTGCTAAAACTGTGGATAGTGGTAAAGGTAAATGTCAGAAGAAAAATTCAAATGAGTCGCATCTGCCTCAGGTGATGAAAAACTTCTTTATTAGCAGCTAACCAGATTACACAGCATGTTGGCCAAGATGATCTTCTCTGGTCAACTTGTTTACTGACATCAACTTTTATACTGCAAGCAAAACAACTTTTTTTTTTTCTGACCGTTGACAGTTGGCTATGAAAAACATATTGGTTAAACATGTTTATCACAAATCACCTCAAATCAACAGTTAGTACAGAATGTTCAAGAAGTACAGAATGTTCAGTTCAACAATGGTAGCTCAAATTTTCCAGGACACACAGCCTGCTTCAGTAAATTAACTCTTACTTGGCCGTGTGTCCTTATCCCAGGCTTCACCAAGCTATAACCAAATCTCTTTATTCTGAAATGCAGAAAACAGTTATTATTCAGGTTCATAAGCAATGCTGCATTTTGTTTACAGATGAGGCCCATCTTTGATAGGCATATCCCAACAAATAACATGGTCATTTTGCAAGAACAGGAAAAAGACAAATAACAGTATGTTTCAAAACTTTTTCTCTTAACATTTCCCCCCTGAAAACACTTATTTGTCTTTTATTTCAGCAATATATAGTAAAAACGAAGTTTTTCTTTGCATACATTACTTCATTGGCAAGACAAACTTTCAAACTTCAAAAACATTTGCTAAGAGTCACATTTCAATGTATTCACTTTCACCAGTCTGTTGCAATTGCTGGTACATTGTCTTCGTAACAGCAGTATCAACCAGTCTTTGTAGAAGACCTCTGATACAGGGTATACAACAGCAACCACATACCACCACGATAGCCATAGCGACTCCAATGGACACCAGGAAACTGCTGATGAGATGACTCCATTTTCCAAACCATGCTTGTAGAAAGTCTGTAAAGGGATTATTTACCCCAGAGTTCTCTGACAATTCTTCGGATAACATTTCCAAACCTTTCAAAGCTCGAGTGATACTTCCATCAGGCGCAGTGTTGTTTGGAATATACGTACAACAGAAAGTCCCAAACATCTTGCAAACTCCTCCTTCTTTGGCCAGGAGCATATCCAACGCTATTCGATTCTGCCATGCCACCTGCGAAGTGGCCTCCAGTTTTTCAGCAATTCCTTTCAATGCATCTTTGGTATAGTTCACAAAACGCTGCTGGTTACAGTAAATGTAGTTGATCCAGTCCACATTCTTATTAGGTTGAATCCAGACAAAGATGGATGTAAAATCAGCTGCTATTTGGTTCATTGCTTTGTATTCATCAGGTACGCCAATGCTATCGATGTAGACACCGTTATTGAAGGATTGCTTCGGTGCCTCTCTTTTCCTCCTACTCAACCACTTTGGCTTTATTTCAGGTTCTCTTATGAAACTGCTTGCTGGAACTGGGAAAATGTAGAATGGCAGAATTAACTTTACAAGTGCACAAGTTCCCCTCCAGGGAATCGTAAGCCTTGATCTGAGTTTGTTGTCTCCACATAACCACCATACGTCTGCATGAGTTTGGTTCTCCAGAAATGGATTCTCATTGCCATTCACAGTAACATTGCAATAGTTCTGTCCCATATTGCCATAATTCTTCCCTGTGCCATCTCTGGAAATGCACATATATGAACCTGGATAGGAAATCGCTGCAGGCGGTTTCTCAACTTTGCTTATGACTGGAAAACGCTGAGTTTCATTTTTGCATTTATCTTCAGTTTTGTTGAAAAATAATTTCAACAGACACGTTAGGTTACCTTCATCTTGCATCAATGGTACTGTCGCTAGTTGCTGTTTACCTTCAGCACAAGAAATACAGTTTTCACAATGTGCTTCTCGGGTACTATATCTAACCCAAGATAACCATTCATTATGGTGTACGAATCCTGTCTCGAGTAACAATTGTTCTTCTTCTGTGAAGGCAAAATCTGCTTTACTTGTCGCATTCTTAAGGCTTTGTACTTAAGTTGGAGGGTCCCCAAAGGATCATTTGTAGTTGGAAGGGACACTCCGATTCCATAAACTCCTGAATCACATTCTTGTGGTGACACAATGGTTATAGTAACTGCTCCGGTACCTTGGGAATGCGCAATTTTTATTCTTTGTTGCCTGTGTTTATCTTTCTCTGGTATCACTGCACCACTTGTATCCCATCCATTCACAACTGTTGACCACCAAACATTTGACCAGGATGTACAGTCTCTATTGCACAAGTATTTTGCATGAGTCAAGAAATTATTATTGTTCTATTTAGAACAATCCAAAATTCCTTCACAAAGTTTCACCTTAAACACAGTAGTAACACCTGTTTGCGCTTGCAGCACCACCATTCCTTTTTCTCTTGCAACTGTTCCTTCTCGTATGGACATATTTACTTTCGCCACAAAAATCATCATCATGTGACAGTTCAAGTACCAGTTGAAAGTACAGTTTTGTACCTACCATAAATGTAGATGTTCGAGTGCTAATACAGCTGCAGTAATAACATATGGGTTCTCTGCCGTCAGGCGGTCCCTCGGCCGGACGAATTCCAAAGTCTAGGTCTGGCGTTGGTTGTTGTCGCTTCCTTTCCTGACATCAGTGACGCAGGAGTATATAAGACACAGCCGACACCATTTTCTTCAGTCTTTCTTGCCCCAGATGTCAGGTGCCCTCAGTAGGAAGGCAATACATAAATTATATTTATATACATGCAATGCAATGTAATCAAAAAACAGTAGTTGCAAGCAAATATACCATAGAAGGATAACCCAAACAGGTTGTATGAAGAGGGGTTAGGTCCTAAGCCTTTACCAAGAGGGGAGGGAGGAAGGGAAATCTGTACTGCAGCTGTATTAGCACTCGAACATCTACATTTATGGTAGGTACAAAACTGTACTATGTTCATCGTGCATACAGCTGCAGTAATAACATATGGGTAGAATCCCAAAGCTACGCACAGGGTGGTAGGCACTAGGTAGAACTGGGATGAGCCAGAATGCCCTGCAACACAGCAGTAGCAAAGCCTGCTCTAGTTTTGGAATATAAAGGCAGGTGGTAGTGTCTTGTGAAGGTATGCACAGAACTCCAAGTGGCTGCCTGCAAAATATCTTTGGTAGGAACTCCTCTGAGGAAGGCTGTAGAGGTAGCTGTGGCTCTGGTGGAGTGGGATCCGATGCCTGTAGGGACAGATTTTCCATGATAGGAGTAACAAAACCGTATGCAGTGGCCTATCCATTTTGAAATTGTCTGTTTGGTCACTGGCTTCCCTTGAGTTCCTACAGCATAGGACACAAAAAGTTGTTCTGATTTCCTAAAAGGCTTTGTTCTGTCCAAATAATAACGTAGCTGTCTATGGATGTCTAAAGAGTGTAGCAGCCTTTCCCCTTTGTTTTGAGGATTGGGGTAAAAGGTAGGCAAGTGTATGGCTTGATTTAAAGCTACCCTGGATACCACTTTAGGCATAAATGATGGGTTGGTTCGAAGGGAAACCCTGTCCTGATGGAAGATGAGAAAGGGCTGCACAGCCATGAGGGCTTGTAGTTCCGAAACCCTACGAGCTGAGGTAATGGCCAGAAGGAAGGCTGTTTTCCAGGACAAATGTTGCAAATCTGTTGAGGCAGCTGGTTCAAAGGGAGGCAATGTTAATTTTTCTAGAATATAATTAAGATCCCAGGCTGGCACTTGTTTCCTTGGTGGTCTTATATTCTTAGCCCCTTTGAGTAACTGTCTTAAGAGTGGGTGAGAGAATAAGGGTGGATCCATGTTGAATTCTGCAGAAATGGCTGAGGCATGGATTTTTATGGAGGAAAATGAAAGTCCACTGTTCAGCAGCTCAGCTAGATACTGTAATACCAGAGGCAAATTTAGTTTTGTAGGGTCCTGGCCTTTTTTCTCATTCCAAGAGCAAAACCGTTTCCATTTTGCTGAGTAAGCCTTTCTAGTAGATGGCCTTCTGGCCTCCAAAATGACATACTGTACCTCTTTGGGGAGTAAGGTCTGTTGAGGTGTTAAGGAATTTTCCATGCAGTGAGACTGAGTGTTTTCAGCTGACTGTGAAGAGTTTTGTAGTTGTGCTGAGTCAGCAGAAGAGGCATTAGAGGTAGGGACCAGGGAGGAGTATGTGTTAGGCTCCTCAGGAGTGGGTACCAGTGCTGTCTTGGCCAGTCTGGAGCAATCAGTATCATCTTCGGTCTGTCTGCTCTTGCTTTCAAGAGCACCTTGGGCAGAAGAGGCAGAGGTGGGAAAGCGTAAACTGTCCATGCTGTCCAACTGAATGAAAGGGCGTCCACTCTCCAGGCCTTTGGATGAAAGGTCCTTGAACAAAACTTTTCCAATTGATGATTCCTGTGGGAGGCGAAGAGATCTATGTCTGGCCCCTCCCACGCTTGGATTATCTTTGTAAACACTTGAGGATGCAACTTCCATTCGTGTGGATCTGTCATATTTCTGCTTAGATTGTCTGCCAGCGTGTTTTCCAAACCTGGCAAGTACTGTGCTTGAAGTTCGATTTGCCATTCCAGAGCCAAGTTCCAAAGTGTCATGGCTAGTCTGCACAGGGGGTATGAATGTGTTCCTCCTTGTACCACATAACTGTGGTGTTGTCTGTTCTTATCAATAATTGTCCTGGATGCAGGAGGTCCTTGAAAGCTATAATTGCATTTATCACTGCTAGCATTTCTTTTTGATTGATGTGAAGGTGCTTTTCCTTTTGGGACCATTTGCCCTGAATGCACCTGTCTGTCATGTGCGCCCCCCCCCCAGGCGTAATCTGAGGCGTCTGTTGTGATGATTTGATTTGCTTGAGGCTTGCAGAATGGGAGACCTGTGTTTGTTTGACATGCTTGAGCCCACCATAGAAATTCCTTTTGCAAACATGGAATTATTGGTATTATTGTTTCCAAACTGTGGCTGTGTTGAGACCATAGATTTTTTAGGTACCATTGAAGTTTCCTCATATGCAACTTTGCACATGGGATTAAAAGAATGCAAGATGCCATGAAGCCCAGAGCCTGCAGGATTTTCCTTGCAGTAAGCCTGGTACAATTTGCTAGCATTTTGAAGTACTGAGTTAGTTGCCTCTGCTTTTCTGGCGTAAGATAGGCCATCTGGGTGTTTGTGTCCAAGTTGGCACCCAGGAAAGTTATTTTCTGAGCTGGTGTTAGCCTGGATTTCTTTTTGTTGATTGTATATCCCAGAGCATTCAGTAACCGTGTTGCATAAGCCAGATGTTCCAGAAGTATGCGCTTGCTGTCTGCTTGGATCAGGCAGTCGTCCAAATAAGGGTAAATTTGTATCCCTTGAAGTCTGCAGTAGGCAATTACTGATGCCAGGCATTTCGTGAATACTCTGGGCGCAGTAGATAAGCCAAAGGGCAATGCAGAGAATTGATAGTGGATTGAACCTGCAAGAAATCTGAGGTATCTTCTGCAGCTTTGTCTGATTGGGACATGCAGGTATGCCTCATTGAGGTCCAATGTTACCAGCCAAAACCCCTTGCCCAGCATGGAAAGAAGCTGCTGTAATGTGAGCATCTTGAATTTTGGTACGAGTAAGAATGTGTTTAGGATGGATAAGTCCAAAATGGGTCTCCAGTCGGTTCCTTTCCTTGGTACCAGAAATAGCCTGGAATAAAAACCTTGAACTTATTCGTGAGTAGGTACCTCTTGAATAGCTTTCATGTCTATGAGCTTTAAAATTTGTAGTTGTGCCTCTGCCCTTTGATTGTGTGGCAGGTTTGGCATGCCTCTCATTTTTGGGAGAGTGTGAAAATGAAATCTGTAGCCTCTGTTTATAACGTCCAGGATCCATTTGTCTGTTATGACCATATGGCAATTTCTTGTAAATAATGCCAGCTTTCCCCCCAAGGGTGCTGCCAGCTGAGACTTGCTTGGCATGGAAAGGAGGAAGTCATTGGGTTTCTTTCCTGTATTGCTGTGCACTGTTTTCGCCACCTCTTGGTGCTGGAGTTTGCCATTGCCTGCCTCTAGATGATCCTTGTGATTGCCCTCTGCCCCTTGTGCGCCTATATCTACCTCTTTGGGGCCTGTCCATGGCTGGAAAGGACCAGTTTTTAGAAGGCCAATTTCTGCTAAAATGTGGTGGTTGAACCTGTAGAAAAGCTTTGACAGTTTGCATAGATTTGGCTTTTTCTTCCATTTTCCGTAGTATCTCCTCAGCATTAGTACCAAATAGCACATCCTTTTGTAAAAGAGCATCTAGTAATTTAGCTTTCACATGATCAGGCAAGATTTGTTCCCTAAGCCATGCATGCCTACAAATGACTGATCCTGTAACAGCAGCTCTATTTGAGACCTCTAGGGCATCATAACCACATTGTAAGGTGTGTTTACCCACTTGTTCTGCACTATGCATCATATCCTGCAACTCCTTCAAATCTGGTTGTTCAGGTTGAGACATTTTATTTCTTAATTGTGATAACAGAAACTGCTATTTAAGCATATGAAACTGACAATTTAAGGCCCTCATGGCTAGGGTGGCCGATGTATATACCTTTTTTCCCCACCTTTCTAAGGATCTTGACTCTCTTTCGGAAGGTAGTGGATTCTTAGCAGTAGAGGCCTTCATTCCCTTGGGGCCTTGAGAAATGGTTTCAGGGTCAGCATTATGGCTTTTGAAAAGAAATTGGTGAGAGTTAGGAACTCTGTAGTACCCATCAGGCTTGACTGGGGCAGGAGGCAGGGAATCCGGGTTAAGGCAAGCCTCCGAATAAACATCATCAAGTACATCCAAGACAGGAGGTATCGCCAGAGGTCTGTGTTGAGGTAACAAAAGAAATTCCCTCAGTCTTTTCTTGGAATCAGAAAAGTCTTGGCCTTCCCAATGGAAGTGCTCCCTCAAAGTGTGCAAGGTTTCCCCAAAAGAATAATCCTCAGGAGGAGATACAGAAGGAATGGATTGCTCTGCATCAGAATCTTCAAAAGGGGAGTAACAGTGTGCCTCTACATCAGAGTGTTCTGAAAAAATGGAGCCCTGATCAGAAGAGGGAGAATCTTCCTCCACTCTGGGCCTCTTGTCAGGAGGGGGTTGGGAACCCCTGATAAGAGTAATTAAATCCTCAGCTATTTTAAGCATCTGTTTATTAGGCATGGGGCCTGTGGATGGGCCCTGTGCAACAGGCCTCTTGGGATGCCTGGCTGATTTGGCCTTAGTAAAGGCCTTAATGGAAAAGGAAGATGAGGGTCTAAAGACACCATGGGTGGAAGTGGACCTGTCCACATTAGGAGACTCAATGCTCACAGTGGCTTCGGTGGTTGTAGTCTGGGTATGGGCCAAGGTACCTGCGGTCTCGGGTACAGAAGACCCCGCCAAAGAAGTGTCGTCATTAGACAGGGACTGCATAGGCATCTCGCTGAGAACCGGACCACGTGTAGCCAGTTTTGGCGTGGTGTCGGTGGAGACAGCGGACCTCGCGTGTCGGTCCTTGTCCTTGCGTTTTTTGGACAAAATGGTAGTCTGAGTCTCCGACGACATTTTATAATCAAATGCTTTACCAAATAAATGTTGGGTGAACTCCGCCCGACGCTTGATAGTGCGTTTATTGAAAGTAGCGCAAAAGCGACAGCCCGAGACGTCGTGGTCTGGGCCTAAACAAGGTATGCAGAGGGAATGGAAATCCTTATGCGGTATTTGCTTCCCACAAGAAATACAATTGTTAACTTTTTCTGACATCGGTCTGAGGCAAGAAAAGTTTCCCCAACGGGGTACTTAGCTTTAATGTAGACTTCGGTTTCCAAATTTTTCGTAAATTCAGGAGCTGGCCGACCGGCACTTGCGAACTGCTTCTGCTTCGGGCACCGTGAGGCAAAAAAGACTGAAGAAAATGGCGTTGGCTGTGTCTTATATACTCCTGCCTCACTGACGTCAGGAAAGGAAGCGACAATAACCGATGCCGGACCCAGACTTTGGAATTCGGCCGACCGAGGGACCGCCTGATGGCAGAGAACCCATATGTTATTACTGCAGCTGTATGCACGATGAACATCATGGCCATCCTCCCTAAGGACTACCTTGCGCCGTTGGTTTCTTCACTGGGTTTGAGACGAACTAACCCCTATTGGGCTAATCCCCCTTTGTAGCCAGACTTTGCGCTCAGAGGTCCGGTGGAGTTTGACCAATATCAATGGTAGAAGGAAGAGCCTTGAGTTTTTTACAGTGGGTGATATGAATCCACAAAGTCCTCTCAGTGATCTTTACAGCCGTAGGTGTGGAGATTAGTACTTGGCATGGGCCTTCCCACCTGGGGGATGACCAATTCTTTCTCTTCACAATTCGGATCCACACCCAGTCCCCGGGTGCCACACTTAACAAGGTTTCATTTCTGGAATCTGCAAAGGAGTCATAGGTTACAAAAGATTTGACATTTAGCAGCTTCTTCATATAATCCGCTAGATCCTCACCCCCCTCACGTTCCCCTGGCAACAATCCTTGCCACTGCGGGACATAATATGGTCTCCCAAACAAAAGTTCAAATGGTGTAAATCCTTTGTAGGAAGGTGAGATTCGCATATAAAGGAGTGCCAAGGGAAGGCACGCAGTCCATGATCTATGTGTTTCTGCCATCAGTTTGCGGAGCTTACTCTTCAAGACACCGTTGTGTCTTTCCACCAGTCCAGCTGATTGGGGATGGTAAGCACAATGATATTTAAGATCAATTTGAAACACTTGACCCAACTTCTGAACAATCTGGTTAACAAAATGAGACCCATTATCACTGTAAATGCATCTTGGTAAACCAAATCGGGGAATTATTTCTGTAGTCAAAAGCTTTGCTACTGTTTGTGCATTCGGGTGCTTTACTGGAAAAGCTTCTACCCATTTAGAAAAAGCATCAATAATGACTAAACAGAACAGTTTTCCCTCTGAGGGTGTCAATTCAATAAAGTCCATACAGAGTATGTGGAATGGATATGGAGGGGTGGGGAATGCCTGCTGAGACTTTTTAACTCCCCCCTGAGCATGATACTATGCACATAATAAACAAGATAAACAGAATTGCTTTGCATAAGTTGAAAACCCCTTACACCAAAACACCTTAGACACTATTTGAATCATCGTCTTTACTCCTACATGGGCAGGTCCATGGCTAACCAATGCCGCATACCTAAAAAGGTTTGAGGGTAATACCATTTTGCCATCTGATGCCCTATACAACCCATCCTGTTGAGTGATGCCATATTTTACCCAACGACATTTTTCCTTCTGTGTTGTCAATGTTTGCATTACTTTTAGTATCTCTGAGTCTAAGAGGTGTCCGGGCTCTAAATCATTATCATGTAAAAGCAAATCATTTTCTTGAGCTGCCTTTTTTGCAGCCATATCAGCAAGGGCATTTACCCTGGAGACAGGATCTTTTCTGTTGGTATGTGCGGAACATTTACATATCACTGTCTGAAGTGGTAGTTGCACTGCATCTAACAACTGTAAAATTAAATCTCTGTGATTTATTGGTTTGCCCGTCGCAGTAACCGTTCCCCTATTCTTCTATTGTTGAGCGAAAACATGTACAGTGGAGAAAGCATACTGACTATCTGTATAAATTGTCACTTTTTTACCCTCCCCTAAGGTACAAGCTCGAGTCAAAGCCACCAACTCAGCTGCTTGTGCAGAATAAATGTTTGACAATCTTTTTGCCTCCAAAACTTCAGTTTCTGTGGTGACTGCATACCCTACTAGTGTTTTACTTACAGTGTCTTTCTTTGTTGATCCGTCTACAAACAAAATGAGATCAGAATCTACCAACGGAATATCCGTTAAATTTGGTCGGGGAAGCACTTTGTCATGAATGCTCTCTAAACAAACGTGTGGAGTACCTTCTTCTGGAGTCGGCAAAAGTGTCGCCGGATTAAGAGTAGTACATCTTTCTATGGTCATATGAGGCTGTGTCAGCAGCACTGTCATACATGACAAATGTCGACTAGGAGATAAAAAGGTTATCTTATCTTGCAAAAGTATAGTAGCAACTGAATGTGGAACCCGCAATTGCAATGGGTGAAATAAAACTAATGATGCTGAGGCTTTTACTGCCATGGCAGCTGCCACTACAGCTTGAACACAATGCGGCAATGCCCTTGCAACAGGATCTAATCTGGAGGAGTAGAAAGCTAGTGGTCTCTATTTATCCCCATGTACTTGTACCAGAACCAAAGTCATATATCCTCCCTTACAATCAACCATTTGTATAAACGGCTTAGAATAGTTCGGAAAACCCAAAACAGAGGATCCTGCTATCAATTTCTTAATTCTATTAAATTCCTGTATTGCGTATTTGTCCACTGTACATCATTTTTAGCTGCCATGAGAGTGTCATAGATTAGTGCAGTCAATGGCCCTACTTCCTCAGCATAGTTAGGGATCCAACTTCTACAAAAATTAGTCACACCTAAAAGGACATCATCTCCCGCTTAGTTGTGGGCATAGGTGCTTCAAGAATTGCTTGTTTTCTTTTGTTCTCCAATTGTCTACCTGCCTGCGAAATTAAATAACCCAAGTACTTTACTTGTGCTTTCCACAATTGTAACTTTTCTTTGTTTACCTTATGTCCTTGCTCAGCTAAAAAACTAAGAAGGGCAAGGGTATCCCTTTTACAACTTTCCTGCATGGGTGAGGCCAACAAAATATCATCTACATACAACAGAACCTGGCTTCCCTCTGGGGGAACAAACTGAGCTAAATTCGCAGCCATTTCTTGTGCGAATATTGTCGGACTCTCACAATAACCCTGTGGCAATCAGGTGTAGGTGTATCTTTTACCTTGATAAGTGAATGCAAACCAAAATCTACTCTCCTTATGTAGTGGTATGGAGAAAAAAGCATTGCTTATATCTATGACAGAAAAATATTTGTGCTAAGGTAGTAAATCATTAAGTAATGTATAGGGGTCAGGGACCACCGGTGCTCTTGGGATCACAGCTGAATTAACTGCTTGTAAATCCTGAACCAACCTCCATGACCCATCCGGTTTCTTTACAGGAAACAATGGAGTATTGCAGGGTGAATCTGGGCATTCAACAAGAATTAGTACCTGTTTTAGCTGCTCAATAACTGGCTTAATTCCTTCCTCTGCTTGTTTACTTAGTGAGTATTGGTGCTTACGAGGTCTAAAACCTGACTTTGGAGTTATACAAACTTCACCTGCTGTTTTCATCAGTCCTACATCCCCTTTACCTTTTGACCATAAATCTACAGGTAAGGCACTTAACGCACTATCTTCCTCTTGAGTTAGAAGGATTTGTCATGCCATTTCTGTTTTGTCATCCCTGAGGTGCACACTTGGTTGTGCCCAAGTCACCCAATTTAATCTTTGTACCTGGATCTGTTGATCTTTCAATTGACTTTCGGACATTGTGTCCCAATTCGTTACCTTTTTCGCCAAATCTACCCAATGTGTCCCCACCGCTTTAGTAATTGAAATATGTGGGCTATAACCTGAGCGATATAAAGAACTAATTTCCTTGGTCAAAGTACAGGTCACTACTGTATTACCTTGCTTATCCCAAAACATATCATTCAAAATTATCCTTGCACGTTTGTGCTTAAAGAATTCTTTTTCAAATTCTTTATCCAGACCAGGGACCTTTCTGTAGAACATTGTACAATGTAAATGCGCCGCAACCTGCGGTGACCCACTCCTAGATTTACTTAAAGCTAGGTTGATCAAATCTGTATCAACCCTCCCCGGCCCATCTGAAATCAAGTCCTGGCTATACCAGTAAAGCAAGTCTTGTACTCCCTGTACCACCAAGCCATCCGCTAACCTTTTCGCCTCAATGCCTTTAGGTGTGGGAATTGCCACTATTCCAAACGAATGCATCAAATCTCTTCCCAGCAAATTAACTGGACAAACTTTCGATATAATTACCCTACACCTAACAGTTTGGTTTGTTTGTGGATCTGTGAACAATAGAGGATGAGACAGTGGTTCCTTATAGATTTTCCCGTTTGCCGCTTTCACAAGGACAAACTCGTCCGTCTCGCAGTTCGGGGGCAGAACTGCTGGACCCAAGTGTACACGATGCACCTGAATCACATAAAAACTCCACTTTCTGTCCCTCAACCAAAAACTCTATCATGGGTTTTTGATCTAGATGCATAGCAATACCCAAATTTGCCAGGTTTATGACTTCACAGTCACAATCCTGCCCTACCTTCTGAGTGTTCTGACATTCATCGTAGAGAGTGTCTGCCTCATCATCATCACAATCATTCTCACTTTCTTCTTCTCTACAATAATCACAATAATGAATTTGGCGCCTTCCTTTACTATCATATAGTCATGCGGAGCCCTTGTTCATAAGCTGTGGGGGATGTTGCCACTCTTCACAGTCGGCAGCGAAATGCCCACGTCTACCGCACTTAAAACATTCTCCACGTTTTAACCTCCCCTCATATTCCTCTGAATGTCCACCTGGTTTATTTAACGTGTCCCATTTCGGGCCCCCACGTTTTTTTTACGCCACCACGGTGCCCTTGCCCCCTTTGGTCCTGTACCAAGAATATACCACCATCATCCCCTACTGCTAACACTTGTACTTTCTTTTTCTTTTTTAAATTGAAATGTCGCTCAGCATGCCATGCATATTCAGACAAAGGTTGCAGTCTACATGTTCTATGATCTATCAAATACTTTTATAAAACTTCTTATCGGAGCCCTACAACCCTTAAGAAAAGCATTTTCCAATTGCTGTTCATACAGACTATCATTGGTCTGATCCTGCGGAATCATCATTCCGCAATGGTTATTGAACACTTCTGTCAATCTTACAATATAGTGATCTACAGATTCATCATCATTTTGGATGCACTGATTTATTACGGTCCAATCTGCTCTTGGATGCCACTTATCAGAAATTCTCTTTAACAGATCAGTGACTCGCGTGTCTAACACCCCAGAATTATGCTTTAATGTAGTGCCGTCATCTGCCTTAAATGTCCAAGTACCAAGTGCCAATCTGGACCCAGGATTTGTCGCACTACTTGTTCTACTTCTAAACCATTTAGATGATAACTTAAAAGCATACCAACTATGTCCTCAGAAAACTTTTGAAAATTAACCTTGGGATGAGGAATACCATCTGTAGCTCGTTTTATATCCTCTCTAGCCCAGGGACGATAAACTAAAATAGTTGGCTCTTGTCCAACATCCCTTGCTTGTGGGTTTGCAACTTGTATTAAGGGAAGAGCTTCTGAGTAGTCAGAAAGTTTAATGGCCCAACGTCCTTGTCCTGCTGGTCCTGACCTTAACTGCATAGGTTGGTCTACTTGTTGCAAAGCAACCTTGGGTACTACGGGAATTTGCGGGTAAATTGGAGGGGTCATAACACTTCATTGAGCAGCCAATAACCCACCCTGCTGTACAGATCCCACATCTTCAGATGGATATTGAGGAGGTTCCGCCGGTACGGCAGCAGCAATTTCCCCATACGGTGGGGCAGTTGCCTGCCTTTGTACCGCACAAACTGTATGCTCATCCTCCTTATCTAAAAATAAAGCTACTTTTCCACTTGGCACCAGTGATCCCTTTTGATTTATTTTTTCTTTTTCCTGGCACTGTTTTTCTTTTATAGCTCATCTATTTGCTTCTTCTAACCATTTTTGTGCTTGGGGAAATCCCAATTGTCTTTGCTTTTTAGTTCTAGTTCCCGCATCTCTTTTCAAATCTCCAACCAATTTTGCACAGGCATTCTTATTCAGGGTACCATCAAAATCATATTTCAACCTCCACTTTTTCAAAAATTTTACATTATTTTTGTTTAAACCTTTCATATACTTAGCATCAACATTTAAACAGACATCACTCTCACACTTGCAGCAACTCGAACCCATGTTTCTCCTAGATTTCTTATTTTAGGACTGTATCAATGCTATTTTACAGGGCTTATTATAAAATGGGGCTATCTTAACGGGTGATCCTAACAAAAGAATCTTAACAAGTAATCCTACCCACCCTTAACTAAAAATAAAACCCTTGTCGACAAGGTTAAATTAAATTAAAAGAAAAAGTACAGTTTTGTACCTACCATAAATGTAGATGTTCGAGGATCTCCATTGCTGCTGTCCTGACAAATGGGTACTCCGCTGCCCACCATCGGCCCGAATATCAAAGGGCTAGATCCGGCGTCGGTCATGGGCGCCTGAGACTGACGCAAGTACTTGTCAGTACAAATGCGCATGACCGACGCCATAACCTCAGTCTTTCTTGCCTCAGACGTCAGAATGCAAAAAAAAAAAACACCACCCAAAAACCCCAATCTAAAAAGAAAAAGGGGGAAGGAGGGAGGGAAAATAGGACTGCAGCAATGGAGATCCTCGAACATCTACATTTATGGTAGGTACAAAACTGTACTATGTTCGTCGTCTCCCATTGCTGCAGTCCTGACAAATGGGTAGAATCCCAGAGCAACGGAAAAAGGGAGGCCGGCCAACTAAATAGCAGGAGGAGCTGCAGACATGCCCTGCAAGACTGCAGTGGCAAACCCAGCCCTAGACCTAGAATAAAGAGGCAAATGATAATGCTTTGTAAAGGTATGTACAGAACTCCAAGTAGCTGCCTCCAGAATGTCTTCAGTAGCTACCCCTCTCAAAAAAGCAGTAGAGGTGGCCGTAGCCCTAGTAGAATGAGGCCTGATCCCAACTGGAACCTCCTTTCCATGATGAGAGTAACAAAAAGCAATACAATGGCCGATCCACTTGGAAATAGTTTGCTTTGAGACAGCTTTCCCACTTGAAGCCACAGCAAACGAAACAAATAACTGTTGAGATCTCCTGAACTCATTGGTTCTGAACAAATAATACCGTAACTGCCTATGCACATCCAAAGAATGCAAAACTCTTTCCCTTCATTTTGGGGTTAGCATAAAAAGTAGGCAAATGTATAGATTGGTTCAATGCCACATTAGAAACTACCTTAGGCAGAAAAGTAGGATTAGTACGCAAGGAAACTCTGTCCTGGTGAAAAATCAGAAAAGGTTCCACTGCCATGAGAGCCTGTAATTCAGATACCCTTCTAGCAGAAGTAACAGCCAATAAAAAAGCAGTCTTCCAGGACAACAACTTCAATTCAGCCGTAGCTGCAGGTTCAAAAGGAGGCAGAGTCAGTTTTTCCAAAACAAAATTAAGATCCCAGGCAGGAGTAGGAGCCCTCCGTGGGGGTCTTATATTCTTTGCCCCTCTAAGAAACTGTTTAAGCAAAGGATGTGAAAATAAAGGAGGATCACCATCATAGTGAGCAGAAATAGCTGCAGCATGCACTTTTATAGAAGAGAAGGACAAACCCTTGTCCAGTAACATAGTCAAATATTGCAAAGTACAACTCAAATTAGGCAAAGTGACATCAAGGCCTTTAGCTGAACTCCAAAGAAAAAATCTCTTCCATTTATCAGCATAAACTTTTTGAGTACTAGGACGCCTGGCTTCCAAAAGGACATCTAAAACTTGTTGAGGGAGCTGAAGGCCCCATCCTCTAAAACTGAATGCGCCAGGCTGTCAGGTGTAGGGATTGCACCCTGACATTGAGAAAATGATTGTCTGCTTGAGACAATAAGTGAGGAATCCGTGGTAATGGCCAAGGTGTCCCGTGAATTAGGCTCCTCAACAGAGGGTACCAATGTTGACGAGGCCAATCCGCGCTATAAGGATCATGCAAGGTTTGTCCCTCCTGACTTTCAACAGGACCTTTGGAAGAAGAGGCAGAGGAGGAAAGGCATACACGTGAAGGTTGCTCCAACTGAAGGATAGTGCATCTATTTTCCAGGCTTTCGGATGAAACAGCCTTGTGCAAAACAGAGGTAGTTGGGAATTCAGAGGAGAAGCAAACAGATCTATGTCTGGAGTTCCCCAAGCCATGGTCAACTGAAGAAATACCTGAGGGTCCAACTTCCATTCGTGAGGATCCACCATCTGTCTGCTCAGAACATCTGCTAACGAATTTTGTGCTCCTGGCAGAAACTGTGCTCGAAGAGTGATGTGCAGATCCAAAGCAGTTTCCCATAACAGCATTGCTTGTCTGCAAAGAGGGTAAGAATGAGTTCCCCTGCTTGTTGATGTACCACATGACAGTTGTGTTGTCTGTTTGAATCAACACCAGTCCCGGTCGAAGTAGATCCTTGAATGCTTTCAATGCAAATTGAACTGCCAGCATCTCCTTCATGTTGATATGCAAGTGAAGCAGCTCCGGGGGCCAAAGGTCTTGAATCCATTTTCCTTTGAAATGAGCTCCCCAGGCCGACTCCGAGGCGTCTGTCGTTAATATCTGACTTGCCTCCGGTTGGGTCACAGAGAGTCCCTTGTTTAGGTGACATTCCTGAGCCCACCACACAAATTCTTTCTGAATGCAAGGTAGAATCTGAATGACAGTATCCAAATCGTGGCTGTGTTGAGTCCAAACGCTTTTGAGATACCATTGTAGCTTCCTCATATGCAGTTTGGCATTGGGAAGTACTAGAATGCAAGATGCCATGAACCCCAAGGCTTGAAGGACTGTCCTTGCAGTCAGCCTGGACATTACGGATAGCTGTTGGAAGTATAGGTGAAGATTTCTTTGTTTGTCCGG
Organism: Protopterus annectens; assembly: GCF_019279795.1. Taxonomy (NCBI): domain Eukaryota; kingdom Metazoa; phylum Chordata; order Ceratodontiformes; family Protopteridae; genus Protopterus; species Protopterus annectens. Next base: position 922,419,800 of record NC_056739.1, read on the forward strand.
GGTAAGAGATGCCATCTGAGTAGCTGTATTCAGTCTCACACCCAGAAAACACATCTCCTGTGAGGGTACTAGACTGGACTTTATTTCGTTCACAGAATACCCTAGGCATCTGAAAACTGTCATCACATACTGCAGATGTCGAAGAAGTTCGTGCTCGCCCTGAGCCAGTATCAAACAATCGTCCAGATAAGGATAAATTTGAATTCCCCTTAGCCGGAGAAAAGCTATTACTGGAGCCAGGACTTTTGTGAACACCCTGGGCGCAGTAGATAAGCCAAAGGGCAATGCAGAGAACTGATAATGCAAATTCCCAGTCCGAAACCTCAGGAATTTCCTGCAACTGGGCCTGATAGGAATGTGAAGATAGGCCTCCTTGAGATCCAAAGTCACCATCCAGTGATCTCTGCCTAGCATAGGCAACAGCTGCTGCAGTGTTAACATCTTGAATTTCGGAATTTCCAGAAAGGTGTTTAGAATGGATAAATCCAGAATGGGCCTCCAAGTATTTCCCTTCTTTGGCACTAAGAAAAGACGGAATAAAACCCGTGCCTCTTTCCACAGAAGGAACTGCCTGTATTGCTCCCAACCGAGCAGAGAAAAATCTGTGCCTGCGCTTTCAGTCTTTGCTGATGAGGCACATCCCGCATACCTTTGAAAGGAGGGAATGTGTGAAAATAAAACTTGTAGCCTCGAGTTATAATGTCCAATACCCATTTGTCTTGGGTAACCAAATGCCAATTCCATTTGAAAAGCCCCAGTTTTCCTCCTAGAGGAGCTGCCAGCAAAGCAGAGTCCGGCAGCTGAAGACACAGGTCATTGGGACTGCTTCCGAAAGGACTGACCCCTGCCCACCCCAGCAGAAGGGGTAAAAGAACTCAAAGGTCTAGAAGTAACAGGGCCCTGAGAGGAAGCCCTACCTCTACCACGCCTCGACCTGCCCCTAGAATGAAAATCCAAAGAGGGAAAAGACCATACCTTAGCAGGCCAATTCCTACTGAACTTAGGGGGCTGAACCTGTAAGAAGTCTTTTACCGTCTGCATAGACTTAGCTTTTTCCTCCATTTTTTTCAAAACTGATTCCACTGGAGGGCCAAAAAGAACATCAGATTGCAAAGGAGCATCCATAATGCGAGCCTTAACATGCTCTGACAAGGACTGATCTCTAAGCCAGGCATGTCTGCGAACAACAGAACTAGTAGCAGCCACCCTGGAAGAAGCTTGTAAAGCATCAAAACCACACTGCAAAGAATGCTTACCAACCTGGTCAGAAGCATGCACTAAATCCTGAAGCTCCTTACAGTCAACACCTTCAGCTAAAGCATCAACTTTACATTTCAATTGACTTAGCAAATAATTCTGATACCTGAGCATATGAAATTGACAATTTAAAGCTCTCATAGCCAAAGTAGAAGAGGTATACAGTTTTTTACCCCACCTATCCAGGGCCCTAGCATCCTTGTCCAGAGGAACTGGATTCTTAACCACAGAAGCCTTAACACCTTTGGGGCCTTGAGAAATAGTTTCTGGATCAGCCCTAGGACTCTTATACAAGTACTTGTGAGCCTGTAGTATCTATCTGGTTTAACTGGGGCAGGAGGCAGAGAATCTGGGTTAAGGGCCACCTCAGAAAATACATCCTGAACAACATCCAGTACAGGGGGAATAGCCAAAGGCCTGTGCTGAGGTAAAAACAAGAATTCTCTTAGCCTTTTACGAGAATCAGAATAATCTTGGCCATCCCACTGGAAATGTTCCCTCATGGAATGCAAAGTTTCAGAGAAAGAAAAATCTTCTGGAGGGGACGCAGAGGGAGTAGCGTCCTCAGCCTCTGAATCAGAATAGGGAGGGAAATCCTGAAGCTCTTCCACAGAGGAATCTGACTCATTGGAAGACTGAACCAGACCCTCTAACTCTGTGTCTATCCTGGGCCTCTTCACAGGGGGGGGCATGGAACCTCTAATTAAAGTAATCAAATCTTCAGCCATCTTTAACATGTGCTTCCTAGGGGCTGGACCCTGGGGATGAGCACCAGTAGGGAAAGACCTAGATTTAGAATGGCCTTTGCCTTGAGAAGGAGGAGGTCTAACTACCCTATGAGGGGAGGAAGCCACAGACAACAAACAAGCACCCTCAGCCTGGCCTAACACAGGAGAAGCCACTTCCTCCAGTAACAAAGGCTCCCCCTGACACACAGGTAAACTGTCAGAAGGAGCCACTGAAGCAGTCAGTGGTTCCACAGAACCGACGTCCGGAGTGGACGCCCCAACCTGTTTGGACCGCAAAGACTTTTCTTTGCGCTTCTTAGAAGAACCAGTCGTCGGAGAATCCGACGGCATGTTATAATTACAACGTTTACCAAACACTAGCCTAGCACAGTCCAACCGACGTTTAATAGTACGCTTGTTAAAAGTAGCACAAAAGCGACACCCAACAACGTCGTGCTCAGGCCCTAAACAAGGAATACAGAGTGAATGGTAATCCCTATGAGGAATCTGTTTCCCACAAGAAATACAGTTATTAACTTTTTCTGACATCCGTCAATACTGAGGCAAGAAAAAGACAAAAAATGTCCCCAACAGGGTACTTAGCCAACTTGGTATCCGGTCTGAAACTCGAAAACCGACAATTCCAGAACGCCGAACGGCACTTGCAAAAACTGCTTCTGCTTAGGACCATGCGGCAAGAAAGACTGAGGTTATGGCGTCGGTCATGCGCATTTGTACTGACAAGTACTTGCGTCAGTCTCAGGCGCCCATGACCGACGCCGGTTCTAGCCCTTTGATATTCGGGCTGATGGTGGGCAGCGGAGTACCCATTTGTCAGGACTGCAGCAATGGGAGACGACGAACATTTTATTTTTCATCCTACCTGAACCAGATGAGACTCCGTTTCCCCTTTTCATTCAGAAACCGTCCCTCAAATAGGGATCAGAGAGCGGCCAGCCTCATTTCAATGACAAATCAGTCGGAGGGCTTTCAGTCGAGGGAATCTTAAGATGAGAAACCCTCACCTGCACAGGTTTTTCAGTCTCTCTGTCAGTCTGATCCGTATCTTCATAGAGGTTTCCGGCTCGAAGGACCAAAATGTCAGAAGAAAAATTCAAACGAGTCGCATCTGCCTCAGGTGATGAAAAACTTCTTTATTAGCAGTTAACCAGATTACACAGCATGTTGGCCAAGATGATCTCCTCTGGTCAACTTGTTTACTGACATCAACTTTTATACTGCAAGCAAAACAACTTTTTGTTACATTTCTGACCGTTGACAGTTGGCTATGAAAAACATATAGGTTAAAAATGTTTATCACAAATCACCTCAAACCAACAGTTAGTACAGAATGTTCAGTTCAACAATGGTAGCTCAAATTTTCCAGGAGACACAGCCTGCTTCAGTAAATTAACTCTTACTCGGCCGTGTGTCCTTATCCCAGGCTTCACCAAGCTATAACCAAATCTCTTTATTCTGAAATGCAGAAAACAGATAGCATTCAGGTTCATAAGCAATGCTGCATTTTGTTCACAGATGAGGCCCATCTTTGATAGGCAGATCCCAACAAATAGCATGTTCATTTTGCGAGAACAGGAAAAAGACAAATAACAGTACGTTTTAAAACTTTTTCTCTTAACAGTAGACACTATCCCACAGCAGTAGAATATACATTTTTTATTTACTTTTCTTGTAATCGATATTGGTAAATCTTTCAATATTTTTGCTCAAGAATTCTGGAAATATAAAAAAATAATGAGAGAACAAAACCAGGGACAACTTTTACATATTACTAATTAACTTAAAAAGTAAATGGAGGAACAGGTTATGTATCAAAATGCATTTCCTACACAATAAAAAATATGAAGCTCTAATGTCTGTTATTACTCAGTGACTTAATGGAAATCAGTTTGGGCAAAAAATATCAGGTAAAATCAGAGACAATTAAGAGGCATTGTTCCCTGCATACTTCTCAACGTCTTTGTTCAATAATTCAGGATGTAGCAAAAAATAGTAGGGATTGGGCATAGTCCCAAAATTTTGTGCATGTTTTTAAATATTACTCTGAACAACATATTTTGTATCAATATGCATATTCTGAACAATAAGTGTGAAACTCTAATACCTGGCAATCGTCATCATCATCCCCATTTTTCTACATGGGTCGGGGTATTGTGTTAACTGTCGCCATGTCTCTCGATTCAGAGCCACACTCCTGCCTTCAACACTCAGGCCTGACTGTTGCAGATCTTCTCTCACACAATCCATCCACCTCTTTGCTGGACGTCCTCATTTCCTCTTACTTTCTTCTTGTCTGTCCCAAATCTTCTTCACCAAATTGTCTTCTGCTTTTCTACACATGTGCCTGAACCACTGTAATCTGTTCTCTTTGATCTCTTCTGCAATTGGAGCTACCTTGGCTTCTGCTCTTATGTCCTCAATTCTTCATCTGTCCCAGAATGTGCATCCCTACCACCCTTCTCATGCACTTCATTTCCATTACCTCTAGCTTCTTCATCTGCTCTGGCTTTACTGCCCAGGCGTCTGTACCATACAGTAGTACTGGTCGCACCACTGTCTTGTACAACTTACTTTTCAGCTTCTTTGACATTCTTCTGTAATACTACACCTGAAACTATGTCAGTTGGCTGCAGCAATTCTAATTCTAGCTCTGACCTCTTCATTCAAACTTCCCTTCTCCTCAACAAACCCCCTAGGTAATTGAAGCTATTTACCTGTTCCACTATCTTCCCTTCTATCTCAATTCTCAGCTTCTTCCGATTTCCCAGGTTTGATGCCATTACCACTGTCTTATCTGTGCTTAGTTTCATCCCATGTGCCTTCAGTATTCCATTCCATCCCAATCCATGGGTATTCCATTCCCCTATCCTTTGCTGAAGTTCTTGCTCGGAATATGCCTGTAATACCACTTTGTCTGTTGATCTGTCCCTTCCGAATTGTTTGCTAATGTAGTCCATCACCAGTATGAACAGCAGTGTGCTCAGAGCTGAACCCTGATGTACACCCACTCCCACTGGAAACCTCTCTGTGAGACTGAACACTGTTCTTACTTGAGTCACTGGGTGCTTGTACATACCAAAGTTTCTGGGACTTTGAACGTCTGCAGGACTGCCCAAATCAGCATTCTTGGGACCTTGTCATATGCTTTCTCCAAGCTTAGAAATGCCCAATTGATCTCTTCCCTCATCTCTAGCATCTCCTCAACTATCTGTCGCACTGCAAACATTGGGTTAGTTGTGCTACATCCTGATCTGAATCCAAATTGCTCATCACCCATTTTGCTTTCTACTGATCTACATATTTATGTATCAGTCACTCTCTCCAGAACTTTCATGCAGGTTGATAGGAGTTTAATACCTGCATACGGGGCACAGTTTTGAATGGCCCCTTTGTTCTTGAACATTGGCACTAGTATGTTTATTCTTCCGTCATTTGGGATACATCTTTCTCTCCACAATGCTATGAGTACCCTCAGGAGCAGAGCCAATCCAGCACTAGGCAGCCAAGGCAGTTGACTAGAGCCCTGTGGCTGGGGGGGGGGGGGGACGCACTGGCCAGGGGGCTTCCACATTAACATTTTAGTTAATAATAAATATAAAAAAAAAAAAAATTAACGTGGTTGCGGCGTCTTCTCCTTCTTTAAGCACTAGGCAGCCAAGGCAGTTGACTAGAGCCCTGTGGCTGGGGGGGGGGGGACGTACTGGCCAGGGGGCTTCCACATTAACATTTTAGTTAATAATAAATATAAAAAAAAAAAAAAATTAACGTGGTTGCGGCGTCTTCTCCTTCTTTAAGGAGCACCACGCATGCATTGCAAACACGCCAACATGGATGAAAACACATTCCACATTTGCAAGAGGAATTTAAACTAGCCATTCCACTGGGAGAGGAAGTGTAAGAGTGTATGTGTGTCTGTGCGTGTATGTAATTTACACAAATCATTTCACTCATTTCTGTATGAGATAGAAAGTGTGTTTGTATGTATGTATGTATGTGTATGTATTCTAAACTAGCTGTTCATTTCCCTTCTGAGAAAGTGTGTGTGTGTGTGTGTGTGTGTGTGTGTGCGTGCGTGCGTGCGTGTGCATGTGCATGTATGAATGTATATGGGTCTGTATGTAATTTACACTAGCCATTCAGTTCTTATGAGAGGTAGTGTGTGTTGCTGTATGAGGCAGAAGGTGTCTGTGTGTAATTTGGCGAAGGTGTGTTTGCATGTTGCTGTGTGAGACAGAAGGTGTGTTTGCAGGTTGCTGTGTGAGACAGAAGGTGTGTGTGTGTGTGTGTGTGTGTGTGTGTGTGTGTGTGTGTGTGTGTGTGTGTGTGTGTGTGTGTGTGTGTTCTCTCAACTGTCCAGATTTTCGCAGAATGTCCGGATTTAGCCTCATAGTTTTGGTTGGTTCCTTATAAAATTTGTGGTTTTCTGGTATACCACTGAGTACTGATATCAATAAATAATGACATAGGAGTTTCAGACTTTAAATCTTTCAGAAAATGCATGCTAACACAAATCCTGTTACTCTATCAACTAAGTTAAAGACAGCAATATTTAATTTTGCCCTATTTTTGGGCCATTGTCTCCCCCATTATTTTAGGCTTTATCCAGATTTCTTGCACCTAGAGGTTGAGAGGTATGGTGTATAATGCCCTAGTGTGGGGGGGCAAGTTAGCCAGTTAACTTGATCAGGCTGGACTCTGTAACTTGGTTACAGGAGAGAAGAGCCTGAATCATGTACAAAAATACCAGACTGCTAAAGGAATTGTGAGGTACAACGGAGATGAGCCTGAATCCTCTACACCAACTACCAGACTGCTGAATGAATTTGAGTTTGAGTTTCAGTATATTTTCAAGGAGTTGTGAGCATCAGGGGAACAGATGTTTACTATTGCTCATGCTAAGTCTGTTTTCAATGTGCAACTAACTGTTTTGTTTAGTAAATGTCAGGTCACTGTTTGTGCAGTGTTAGTAGCATAATTGCCTTTGGTGCAGAAGGATGTGGATTCTATTCAACAACATGCAGATGGAGTGCTGGTGTTAGTGTCCTTTGAAATGCTGATTATGTGGTGCATTTTAAGGGGATAGGGGTTCGGCACTCGAGTGTCCTCCTTTGTATGAGATGCCTAGTAACTATGAACTTGTTGTCGGTTTGTCAGTCATGCCCTGCTGCAATTGCAACCTCTTCATTAGTTACACATCTCTAATGTGGAATTATTTGGATGACTTTTACTTCTGCAGAGATTGTGCATAATGACTGATATCAATGGATTATAATGACAAAAGTTTGAGTGGATTTTTACAGTTGAAATTTTCTGAAATGGGTAGTTTTGTCATTATTGGTTCATACATTTTTTTCATTGCTTACTGGAAGAATGTTCAAAGCTACACATTTAAAACACATTCTAACAAGTGGTGCTGTGTTATACAAGGACTATAACTGAATACAATCAAGAAGGTGACTCAAAGAACACATACATGTATGCATGGCCCTAAAAATGTGTGCAAAGAGCCTATGCTTTGAAAACAGCCCAAAGTTAAACAATCATCCATTGGCCAGATGCATTTTCTTTGAATGTGGGTTTTAATAGTGTTTTACTGAATGTGAGTTTCAAGGGCAGACAAGTTTACTGCTCATGTGAAGTCTGTTTTCATTGTGAGACTGAATTGTTTGTTTAACAAATGGCTATCAGTGTTCGTGGTATAAAATTTTAATTTAACATTTTTATTTCAATATATGTGATCACTGTTGAAGTAAACAAGGAAACAAGATTGAATAGTGTTTATGGTAACTGGGGGAAATAGCCAAGTAATGGAATACTGGAATGGCTTGGGAGGGTGCTGCTACAGTGGGGGGGGACTTAGATGGTTGATGCAGGAGATGCTGCTCTTGGGGGTTCAATCTATTTCCCTGCCTAAGACTTCATTTGACCATGGTCCTGCTCTGCTCAGGAGTCATTTCTCCCCCATCTCACACAGCATCTTTATCACATCTGCTGTGACCTCATCTGAGCCTGCTGCTTTCACTGACTTTATTTTCTTTAGTGCTGTTCTTACTACTTCTGTAGTGGCTCCTCCTCTACTCTCATTGTAGGTTGTGTTTGGGCAGTACAGCTTCTGTGGGATTTTCTTCATTTAGCAGTTGATGGAAGTACTCGTTCCATCTGCCTTTGATGTCCTTTGGACTGGTGAGCACTTTCTTCCTGACAACGCTTATGATGGGTGTCTGACCATCTTCTTTATCTTTCTGTCTTTGTCTTGCAACCTGATATAGTTTCTTTCTGCCATCTACTGATTCACTTTTCGGAAGCTGATAGAGTGCCTCTGAAGCCTTGTTCCTTGCTACTGCAACTCTTCTCTTAGCCTCTTTGTTAACCAGTCAGTATTTCTTTTTTAGCCTGGTCCGTCTTTTATATCTCCCACTTTTTGCTGCACTCCTTTCTTTTGATGACTTCCTGGACTTCTGTACTCCATCATGAGCTTTCTTATGTACCTTATTTCCACACCTGGCTCAGCTACATATCTATTCTGTAGTCCTCACACATGTTGTTTTGAGGAGTTGCCATTCTTCTTCAACTCCACCTATTTCCTCTTATTCTTGAGGTGCTAGAGACTTGAATAATTATTTGAACTGTTGTGCTTTCTCTCCAGTCAACTCCCAGGTCTTCAGCCTGGTCTCTGTTGACCCTGGAGCCATCTCTGACCACTGCTTGCAGCCGATTGTGGCTACCAGTTGTTTATGCTGTGGGCCAACTGTTTTCACTGGAGATGACTTTGCAATCACTGATTCTACCCCAGTGCCCTTTGCTTATCAGGAGAAAGTCTACCCGACTTGCATGTTGGTGACTCATGTATGTGATCTTGATAGTCCTTCTGAACCATGTGTTGGCTACTATCAAGTCACTTGCCATACATAAGTCTAGAATGGAGTCTGCTTCATTATTCTTGTTGCCCCATGCAGTCCTCATATCCTGTTGTATCTGTCCCAATATGTGCATTCAAGTCACCCATTATCAATACCCATTCATGCTGTCCTGCTTTATCTCGTAGGTCCTGCAACTGCTGTCTGAATGCACTCTTTTCCCCACTATCACAATCTTGTTGTGGGGCATAAACTGAGATTATGAATACCGCCTTATCATTAGGCTAGAGTCTGATGACATCCCTCATTGTCTTCTGAAGTGTCTCACTCACAGCAATTCCCACACCACTTCTAACTCTGTCCTTCTCCTGAGTAGTGGATTGTGGATCCCAAGTCAAATGTCTTTGCTGCACCGCCCTTTCACTTTGCCTCCTAAATACATAGGATGTTCAGCCTCCTCCTTACTATCATGTGGGGATGACTTAGCAATCACCAATTCTACTCCAGTGCCCTTTCCTTACCATGAGGAAGTCTACTTGACTTGCAAGCTGTGTCCTGTCAGTGAACCTACAATGAGTGTAGCAATTCTTAGTTCAAGTTTGGCAGGTTAATTGGTTTTACATTCAGCTTTCAATAAACAGAGCTATCCCAGGTAATCCAAGCTGGGAACTGGATGCTGGCTGGCCAGTAGCTTAGTGACCCAGGGCTGCAGGGCTTTATGGTGGGCACACACTGACCAGCAGTGGGTTTCTGCCATAGGTTGTGTCCTCAACCTACTTAATCACAGGCAAATACCCATGACCATTTTGACAACCTCTAACAACACAACCAAATCACCTAACTCATTTTATGCTGTCAAGTGGCTAGCCCTGCCATGGCATGCAGTCTGTGATTCAGGTTCTCCTAACTTGAGGATACTGCACACTACAGTAGATGCTCAAAGCAGCTGGTCTTAAATGACCTGTGGAGTCGCTTGTGTCCACAATAAGTCTTAAAGGAGGATCTAAGCTGCTCTTATGAATTTTTGGAATGCCAAACATTGTAGGTAAAAGTAGTTTCTGAAACTTACAAATGTCCTTAAGAAACTGAACCATTTAATAACATATGATATAAAACCATCCTGATATTCTTGAACTGATATTGACTTGACTTAATGAAGTGAACTCGTATTTGCTAATATGATACAAGATGCTCTGCATTCTACTGATGTATTTATTTATCAGTATCCTTTAGTACCAGACAACCTCCCTTGTCAGATTTCATAGGACATACCTGAGAATTATTAGAAAGTTCATCCAGTAAGATCGTTTCATTAAATATTAAATTATTCTTATAATATCTATTACTTTGATAACACCTTCTATTATCAGGTTCACAAATTCTTTCAAATACACTGACAATAGAGTATAAAGGTGGATTAAAAAGGCTATGCCTTTTAAGCACTGACTTATGAGGCTGATTTTGAAAGGAATCCTTGAATAGAATACTGAAGTTGAATTTCATAGTGAATAATCATAATCAAAACAAAAAATGCCAATGTTAATATTCCTTTTCAGAAATAATGTGAGATCTTTTTCAAATAAATTAAAACAGCATTCATTTAATGAAATATATGTATAACTGAAAATCTTAAAAGGATTTCTAGACATAACTATAATCCATATTCCCTACTCAAATAATTACAGTTCAGATTTGAAGGTGATACAAAAAAAAATGCAAACTTTCAGTGGGGAGGGAATTACAAAGGGTCATTATTAAGCAAACTGTCATTCTGATAACGGCTCACAATATTTCAATTCTTATATTTGCTTCTTAATTTTTATGCTTTTGCATTTTGCTTCTACCATTTTAAAATATTTGTGAAACTCAATTTTTCAGACTCAAATAACAAGTCACTCATTACACTTAAATTTAAATCTGCAGTCTTCCATTCCGAATTATCCATTAGCATCTTGTTGTGTCTCACTAAAATGTATATCAATTCATATCCATAGCTATCAAACAGTTGTGTAAGCTTACAATAAATGTCACTTTTGACAGTCAGTCCATTAGAAAACCTCCACAAATTTAATCCCTTTGGGACTTGTTTGTGCTGGATAAAATCACTGAAAAACTATTGTCCAATTGAAGACTTCTGTATCTATATCTATATCTATACTTCTATATTTGTTTAATTTCTTCTCAAATGTCGATAATTGTGATGAAAGGAGCTATAATTTACCTGAATTGATGCAGTAAATGTAAAAGGCATATTAAGTGTCTGAGAGGATTGGTAATCCATTGCTACACTGTTCATGAACACCAATTGAATTCTGTTTAATCTGGGCTTCATCAGAACACTGCAAAAATACATTTAAAGAATGCTTTAAGTAAACAGCTATGTCCTAATGACAAAAATTCAAGATTCAAGGTTTTTTGTACTTGATTCTACCGATATGAATTTAGGGGGGGGGGGGGACAATAGAGAAGATTTACTTCAGTATAAAGAACTCCAATGGCAGTTGCATTTAAATGTCAATATGGCTTCTGGACTGAATGATGCAGTTTCATTAAATCCTGTTTTAAGGTTAAAGGATGGAAGGCTTTGACTACAAAATCTTTTTTATCAATTTGCTTGTACTATACTTTTTACAATTTCTACTGGTTAGCCTGATACCTTATTATATACATTTTTTACAACATATACACTTAGCAAGTTACATTCTTTGTTATTTGCATGCATGTCATTTTTAAAACTTTGGGGGCAGTTCGGATGATGAAAATGACGTACATGACAAAAGTCATTATATACAGAGATGTCTGACAATTTTAGTATGCTCTAATGAAGTCCTTACTGACACTGGACAGAATTGTTTAACATTAAAATATTTAAAATATTTGAAGTTTAACTGGAATTGTTTTATTTATTTGATCTTGTTAGGAAGCCATTTGGCTTGTAAAGCTTTTAGTCTGCATTTTTTTGTGGTTGGCTCATGCACAAAGAATCACATAAACAAATGAATGAATACATAAAATAGAAATAATAAAAAAAAATTCACTCCATGGACAATACCATTAAAAATGTAGAAAAACATCTGAGAAGAATGTAAGATTTAGAATGAAGAGACACTTACAATGTAGACAAACTGATTGTTTATTAAGGGCAGCCTATGCATGTCTGTACTATTTAGTCTAGTATTTTAATATTAGGATTGCACTTCAGGTAGGAAATTTAAAATTCAGAACTGTAACCACTCTCATTTTTGTCATTCTGAGAAGTACAAACTATCTTGTGTTTGCTGTCAATTACAAAAATAGGTATTTTCTTAATTCATCCACACCATTTAGGTGTGGTATTCCTGTTTCAGAGGTGTGGAACTGCATCACAGCAATACTTTTAAAAAGAAGTGCTTGCTGAGCAGCTTAACTCCACGCATTATTTGTTCTCCTCTTACCAAACATGAAGCAGTTCATACCACAACCTCCTCTCATGATATCGGAGATAAAGCAGGCAAAATAAAAAAGATAAAATGAATTATATGCAATGTTCATTGACAACCAGCAGTAAACTAATGAAAACCAATGTCCAAAGAACTAAAAACTTGTAGATTTTAGAAGTATTTCATTAAAAAACAGAGATACCATTTCTGCTCATACAGCCTTTATCCAGGTTTATCAGTCTCTCATATTTAATTATGATCACCAGAAATCAAAGTGAACTGCACAATACAGCAAGCTGCTCTCACACCTACCACTTTAGAGAGTACTGCCTTTGTAATTTTAATAGCTGTATGTGAAGGATTTTGTACAGCAGACACAAAATGCCTATTAAGGAGTTTAGCAGAACATAAAACGTCATTAATTAAAAAGTTGTGGTTATTGCGTTCTATATTCTAGCCATGTACTCCAGATTTAAAGGTCAAAGCTATAACATATTATCTAATATGACCAGTATTACTATAAACTTAATAACAATAAAAAATCAAAATAAGGATCTGTCTTTCAGTAGCACAGATGCATCATGTTATTATAGCTTTATAATGCCACAAAATAAATCAAGTGGAAAACTCAAAATGAAATAAATAGCACATTTGATTTCAAAAGTAGAAATGGGATGCATGACGTGTGTGTGTGTGTGTGTGTGTGTGTGTGTGTGTGTGTGTGTGTGTGTGTGTGTGGAGACAGAATCAAGTTGGAGAGTGTTGTTTGCACAACAGTAAATAAATGCATTTGAAAGACAGGCTGCTGTCCCAGTCATAATTTGTAACCATACAAACAAGATTCTGTCAAAATGTCTCTTACCGCACTTGCTTTATTTTTATTATCATCATTGGACATGAATAAACACACATGCAGCCCACACAGGCGCATCCATGCAGTAACTAATAATGCGTATGAGATATTACAAAGCCACATACAGTATGAAAAGGTAGTTTAAACATGTAAAAGATATACACAGCCACTGTGATATTACAACCCTAAGCAACTACATTAATTAAGGACAGGAAAGAATACATTAAATTTATCTTCACAACCATAGCTAGGGTTTTCACTGTAATGTTCCCTAGGCACAAGAGTTCCCCTTGTCTTTTTCACTGATCTACAGTTATTCCTGCATTTCCAGTCAAGCATCACCCTTCTCCTC
>NC_056739.1:922438286-922530786 GCF_019279795.1 Protopterus annectens
ATATATATACATATATATATATATATATATATATATATATATACATATATATATATATACATATACATATATATATATATATATATATATATATATATATATATACATACACATATATATATATATATATACACACACATATATATACATACACATATATATATATATATATATATATATATATACACATATATATATATATATATATATATATATATATATATATATTTATATAGGGCATTGTGAACCCGCGGTGATGGTGCTGCGGTAGCATTGTCGCCTCACAGTAAGACGCTGTCCAGTTCGATTTTCAGCTAGAGCATCTTCTGCATGGAGACATGCGTGAATGGGCATACCTTTGTTGAAGGTTGTGCATCAGGGCTGGTAACTCGGCACGTAAAAATCAACTACCAATCATTAGCAGACCGGAGTTCCGCTGTGGCGACCCCTAACCGGGAAAATCCGAAAGACACAACATATATATATATATATATATATATATATATATATATATATATATATAGGGCATTGTGTATATCTCTGTTCTTAACAGCCCTAAGATGCTCTGCTATTCTGTCCTTTAATCTATGTATCGTTTTTCCTACGTAGAATCCCAGGCAGGTAGTGCAAGTGGCTAAATAAACCAACATGTTGGAATTACAACTACATCTGCCTGGACATGGTATCACCCTATTGTAGCCAAATACTGCCACATAAGGGCCATCATTTATAAACTTACAGTATTTACAAGCTCCACATTTATACAGTCTTGAACATGTAGCTTTAAAAATTGGCCTTTCCAAAATGCTCTTAATATTTTTTTATTTACAAAAAAACACTCTTGGTATCTGTCCCAATCTATTCTTCATTTCGTGTCCCATGTCCTCCTAACAATTTCTAATATTGCTGATGTTTGATGGTTATATCTCAAAATCAAGGCTTCAGAATTGTAAGGTTTGGCTTTTTTCTGGGGGCATTGATTACCTCCCCATAAAATAGGGGGAAATGAGGTGTTTCTTCTCCTTAATACTTCGTTATGCACCTTAACAAGTAACTTCAAAGGGTAACATCTGTCTAAAAACATACCTATCAAGGTATATATCTCTTGCTGATAAGTTCAGTTGTCACTAATTAGTCGTGATAACCTCACAAATTGGCCCTTAATAATAGTTTTTCGTTGATGGAATGGGTGACAACTTTGGTAACGAAGTAGCGAATTACTATACATTTCATTTCTAAAGATGTTGCTTTGTAAGCCTTCTGATGTTTTGGTGAGATTGATATCCAAAAAATCTATCGTCTCCCTCTTCCAATTACTGGTGAATGTAAAAAATGGTGTAGTAGTGCTTAAATATCTTACAAACTGTTCAGCTTCTTGTTCATTACCTCTCCACAAAACCAGTATGTCATCTAAGAAATGGTTGTATGAAACTATTTGGTCCATAAAAGGAGATTGAATGACAAACGTTTCTTCCCAGTGGAGAAGCACTAAATTAGCAAACCCAGGGGCACATTTTGTTCCCATCGCAACCCCAGAGATCTGATGGTATTTTGCACCTTCGAAACTCAAATAGTTGTTTTTTTTAACACCAATTCCATGAATGCTACCAAGATATTAAGTTTTACTCCATTCAACTGTTTGCTTTTCACCAGGCTCTCCCTAAACTAGTTTATGCCCTCCTCATGTGGAATAACTGAAAAAAGGTTTACCACATCTATGGTAAGGAAGGACCAATTGTTATCCTCCTTGTTTAAGGTGCTTAAATGTTCAAGACAGTGCCAGGAATCTTTTAATATATGTCCAACCCCAGTCACAACATGCTGTATCCCCCTATCCACATAAGCTGCCATAGGCTCAGTTTTTGAACCCTTTGCTGCCGCTATGGGTCTGAATGGGGGTTTTCTAAGTTTTTTGTGGATTTTGGGAATACCAAATGCAACACTTGTGACTGGGTGTTCAACACTGAGAAAGTTGAATTCGCTTTCCTGTATTGCCCCTTGAAATAATGCATCTAAAAGAAACAAGTTATTTTATGATAAGCGATGTTCAACTTGTTTTTAGAGACCCTCTGGTACGTGGTACAATCATCTAGAATTTCTTGCATTTTGGCTAAATAATCAAAGTGGGACATAATGACAACCCCACCCCCTTTGTCAGGCTTCATTATCCTAACCTCACTGTTGTTAGCCAGTTCAAATAATACATTTCTTTCTTCTGTTCTAAGGTTGTCATAGTTACCAATATTGCCCTTTTTCCTTATTAATCTTCTGATTTCATTGACACACAGTTTTTCAAATATTAGTATATCTTTGTGAACAGGTGGTATAAATGTTCTCTTTCTTTTAAGAGTTGGTGGTAAACTTTTTTCAACATTCTGGTCATTGAAAAATAATGACAAATTCAATTGTCTTGTAAATAATTTTAAACTCGTGTACACATCTACAATATTTAAATAAAATGTAGGAACAAAAGTAAAGCCCTTGCAGAATAAATTATGATGGATGTCTTTAATTTGTAAGGCACTGAAATTATAAATTGTAAAACCAGCCTTTTTACAATTACAGACAGCCATCTCATTCTGAGTTTCAAAGTGCAAAAGCGAATTGTCTAACAGTCTAAATCCTCTGCCCTTGTCTGGCAGTCACAATTGCACACATTCAGTGTCTGTTTCTGTTGTTATTCGACCACTGTTGTTTCCTGCTGTGAAAGGTGTTTTTCCGTTGTTGCTACTGCTGTTGTTGTGTCCCATATTGTTGGTTTACTTGACCCCCTCCCCTCCTGTTCATCAAGCGTTCCAGTCTCAATTGTGGAGACTGGTCTAAATAATGTTGTTCGTCGTACTGTTCATTCATACTATCATTCAAATTGTCCATACCCATTCCAGTGTTATCTCTGTTGGCCCATTCCCCTCTTTTCACATTAGGGTTGTTCACATTAATCTTAGATATACCAATTGGGTATGCTAAATTGTTTTTATACTCGCTAATGTCCCTTGTAAGTTTTTTAATCTTTGTTTTAACATTTTTATTAACAAACTGATCTATGTTATTTAATGTAGTATGACAGTTGTCGGCATATTGAAAAAAACAATAAGTCATTAATTATACTCTCATTTAAAGAAATGATCTCTTTTTTAAGTAAAGCCAACTTACTCCGATTGTTTTTAACTATAATGTCCAGTTAGGAATATATAATTTAATCATCTAATTAATTAACTATTTATGACTAGGGAGAAGTGATTGGTTGAATGAGATGGTCCTATTTGTATAAATGTATGAATGGCTTATGGCTCTTATTAACTCTGAAGAAGCCATTTGTTTATGGCGAAAGCACTTAGTTTTTTAAGAGCACTTTGAATAAATTGAGAAGTGGATTTCTCGTCTGTTTTATTCTTTATTTTTACTAGTTTTTACCTTTTTAGGTACATTTTGTTTTATTACTAAATTTATAAAGTTGCCAATTCACCTATAGTACATCTCGGGAACCGCAATAAAGAAGGTACGCAGATTCCATGAAAGATGGATTACAGCTGGAAACTAATTGATAAAATAAGTAGAATGAAGGAATCACATGAAAAATATTTATATATGTTGAAAAAAATCATAATTTAATGCCATATACAAAAGTAAAATACCTTACTAAACCAAACCAGGACTCCCATAACTGTGGGCAGAGCTGGATCAAGGTCAACCCTAAGCAGAGTAATAGATCTGGGCCCCAGAGCAACCCCTCCTGTAGCAGCCCCCTACCCCCCAAACAGCCTCGTCCCCAGCCATTCCAGTGTTCCATTACTTGGAAATGTCTCCCCAGTTACCATAAACACTGTTCAAACCTGTCAGTCTGCATAATGCTTTCTTATTTACTTCTACGATGACTACAGATATTGAAATAAAATAGCACAAACACTAATAGCTATTTGCTAAACAAAGAATACAGTAACACAATGAAAACAAATGTAGCACGAGCAATAAACCTCTCAGCCCTTGAAACTCACATTCATTGAAATTGGCATTAAAACTCACATTCAGAGAAAATACTCCACTAGCCAGATGCATCAAGTTTACCTTTGGGCTGTTTTCAAACCATAGGCTCCTTGCACACATTTTTAGGGCCATGCATACATGCATGTGTTCTTTGAGTCACCTTCCTGATTGTATTAAATTATATTCCTTGTATAAACAAGCACCACTTGTTAGAATGTGTTTTAAATTTGTAGTTTTGAATATGCTTTCAGTAAGCAATGAAAGAAAATGTATGAACCAATGACAAAACTACCCATTTCAGAAAATTTCAACCATAAAATGGCACTCTGTCATTATAATCCAACAATATCAGTCAATAAGCACAATCTATGCAGAAGTAAAAGTCATCTGAATAATTCCATATTAAAAAGATCTGTAACTAATGAAGAGGTCGCTACTGACAAACAACTTTCCACTTCATTGTTTCATCTACCAATTCAGTGCCTGGTGCCCTTGAGGAATTAAATTGCCGATGTTACAGTAAACAAAAATTGGCAAGTTGGTAATATTGCAACAGGGAATGACTGACAAACCTACAAGTTCATAGTTAATAGGCATCTCATACAAAGGAGGGCACACTCAGGAGTGCATAACCCCTATCCCCCCTTAAAATTCACCAAATAATCAGCAATCAAAAGGGCACTGTAATACCAGTACTCCATCTACATGGTGTGGGAGTAGAATTCACAGCCTTCTGCACCAAAGGCAATTATGCTACTAACACTGCTTTCAAATTATATAGCACAAACAGTGACTACCATTAGCTAAACAAAACAGTTAGTTGCACATTGAAAACAGACTTAGCATGAGCAACAGTAAACTTATCTACCTTTGAAACTCATTCCTAATGCCCTACTCTCACATCCTATATTTTTGCCAGCATAACACTATTCAATGTTATTTAACCATTCTGTAAATGTGACTTTTAGTTCCTTAAATAATTTCATCCCAAGTTACTAACATATCATTTCTGAACTGACAGATTTTCCACCTATTATTCAGTATTGTCTGATTTTACAATTGTTACAGAAGAATAATCTTCATTACAATTAATCTTATTAAGCTCACTGTTTTCACCACCTACATCACTTGTATGGATACAATTCTCTTTTAGTTGTCTTTGTACTGCCATGGCCTAAATCATGTTGCCCACTTCTTTCTCCTCCTTTACCTTTCACTACTGGTCTGTAATCCTTCCAAGAACAATTTAGATTTCTTTCTTTTCGTATGACCCTTGCCTTTTTTTGTACCTTCACTGTTGGAATAATGTGATTTTCTGTAAACTAAATGTTTTGAGATTGAGCAGTGCTACACAATACCTAATTTACAGGGAAGCATATCAAAATAGTGCCCTTGGATTTTGTAGATTTTCTTTTAGCATTATATACGTCAGTTTATTTTTCTTCCTGGCTACTTGCTTCCCCCCTTTCTTATTTTTTCTCCTACATGCTCTGAATCCTCAGTCTTGTGTGTACCACTATCCTGAACTGCAAGTGTGTCATCTGTAGTATCACGTTTAATATGGGTCAAGTGATCTGTACTAGTAGAGGGCACTTGCTTTCCTTAATGAATTCACTTGCACTTTGCTAAACATGATTTATCATCAGCCTAGTCATTAAAATACATAACAGTTTTCCAAGTTGTTGCAACTGCACAAGTAAAACCATTGTCAGAAAGTCCAAATTTATTACCAGTAATAGCAAGCAAACCCAGCCTCTTACATGAGGATTACAAGTCTCCAAAGTTACAATGACCTTAATATATACACAGCATTTAGTACATTGGACAAGATAATTAATGCGTCAGCAAATCACTACATGATACACATTTAAGGGATACATTTTCAGCAACAATTAACAATAACGAATTTTAAAGCAAAAATATATAATTCAATAATAGAATTCACAGTCTTTGTAACAACTAGGAAATTTAAATCAAATCTGTACCAAGTAGCTAGGCCCTTTGTAAGCAAAAACACTTCAATCTGTCCCTTTCTTCCAACTAATAGTTAAAAAAAAAATCAGAGGTAAAAAAAATAAAATATATCACAAAGGATTCTCCTACCAAGCAGTTAAACAGAAAGGCACAAAACACTGGATGATTATGCACTAGAGTAGAAAGTTACTCATCAAGTAAGCACTTTTATCTTTTTTGTTTTAAACTCTATAGACATAGCACAGCACAGCACTCACTCAACATATATTTAAATGACAAAACATCTACATATAGATTTCATAGTTCTCTGTTTCTATAAAAATGCAATGACACATTCAAATACATTAAAAATGTAACACTGACGATGAAGAACAACATTTTCCCCTTGAATTTTATTCTGCATCCTCTCTAGTTATGTTTGTATTCAGTCTCTTCCTGTTATGATGTCTAGATTTATTTCCTTCTACCAATGTATGTAATAAACATCTCACCGTATCATCTCTGTACACATCTTTACCACTTCAGACTACGCTAATGCATCATCTTCTCCATTCACTCAGTCTTCAGTGCAGTCTTTTTTCCAAAGGAAATGAATTTACAGATGCTACGAGTCCCTTCCAGGACTGTGTCAACGAACAGGATCTCTCCAAATCATGATCAGATTAGCATTTCCCTCTAGAGCAAAAGACTCTGAACATCAGTGCTCAGTTATCACTGTGAAGAAGTGTCCCCCTTGTACACAACTACTTTGTGTCATGAATATCAACACACTTTTAGCAGAGTAAAAATTCAAGAAACCAGCCCACTGAGAGTGCAGCTTTCAGTGTATTACCTGCTTCTCTATATGATGCACAACAGCTAAAAGCCTTTCTCCAGCACGTGAGCATCTGCATCTTTCAGATCGAACACATATGAAGACTTTAAAGTTTTAAAGAACATATTTCCCTAGTCTCATTGTAAACCCATCTCATATCCTTACTACCACACCTCAATGCAACACTTCTTTTTATACAATGGCCACACAGATTCACAGGTTCTGTACTCTGCTGCCATACTAACAGGTTTACAGATCTCCTTTTACAGTATTAGTTTTCCTAAAACACTGGCTGCTCCTTAATATTCACTACATTAGTTCTATATTGCTGCACTTATAGCTACACTGCATAGCAAAGGCCATTACAGTACTCATAGCTACACTACATTTTAATGCTCACTACAGTATGCATAACTACACTATTCTATACTGTAGTGATCAATATAACACAGCACCACAGCTTTTTAACAGCCAAACAAGTAATAATTACATCATGGCAGGATGGAAAAAAAATCATAGCAAATCAATGTTACAGTTACTCTGCACAAATTTAATCACAAAGTAAATTATAATCCTGTATCCCTATCATTTTAATCATTTTATATAAACAGCCCTTTTAAAATAACTTTATTGCAACTTTTTTAACAAAAACTTTAGTCTACATCTTAAGATATTTACATTTCTGGTGTACCTGATGGAGCAAATAGGGCAGAGGTTGGTCTCCCACCTGTGTTTATGTTTTCTGGGATAGGAGTTGCCATGACACATCTTTCACCTTGGATTAAAGTAAGTAGAAGGGGAGGGGGCAAAGGCAAGGGGGAAGAAAGGTGTGAGGCTGACCCATGTCCTTATCACCAGAGGCTTCGCTTGTGTATAATTTCTTCCATTTCTTCTACGCATCTGCAGACAACCTTGTTAGTGGAGACACCGGATGTGCTCCTTAAAATTATTATGCTTAAAAAAAATTCCAAGATATGGCATTTTGACTCCCACAAACAAATATAAACCAACCACAACATGGACAATTCCTTGCACCTCAGAAGGTAATCAGAATCACAGCTTTCAACCAATCAGGGACAAATCCAGACATAATCAGGGCAATCAGGGAAATCTCTTAATATGTTAGTACCGATAACTTGAGACATCGGAAGAATAAGAGAGTGTAATATACAGTTTTTGAAATAAAAAGTCTTTAGCATAAATATTGTCATTGTTTATTAAGTGTAATTCACCACCTTTCCTCCAAAAATCACCAGTTTTAGGAGGGATTAAGAGAGACAGCGTTAAAATCAGAGTCAAAATCAAGAACAGTTGAGAGATATGATTCAAAATCAAACCAGTCAGCATACCTCTCAAATGTCAAGCATTGACACACAGCACACTCTCATATACTTTGTACTGCCTGAACTAGGCATTATTGCTTCTTGCCCCTTGACATTTTAATGCATGAATACAACCTGATGTGGTACTGTAATCCACACACATAAACATGCTTAACTGCACTTAACTCTACCGTTCTGTAACTGCCATGAATCTAGCAATCTTGTCACACACAATCAATACAAAATGCACTTAAAAAGGAAAAAAATCAGTTTGATTCCATGTAATTTAATAAATTACACAACATATAGAAACCAACTATTAATGACAGCAATCTGGAAAGGATGTGTGCAACCTCCACAAAGTAGGTTGCTTCTTTTATCATTTAAAAAAATATCTTTTCTGTGTTATTTCTGTCACTAGCAAGACTGACACCCTAGGACTGACAATTCAACAAGTGTCTCTGAGGAAAGCAATTATAAAGCTTGCAACCTTCTAAGCATACAGGACTTCGGGATTTATACACAAAATCTACATGATCACTGAGGAAGTTTAATTTGGCAGTTAGTTAATCTGTGTTTTACAGAACTGCATTCTATCCTTCCGGTGTTAGCTTTGACCAAAGTAAAAATATGAGCCTTGCCAGCCTTCTTAGTTAAAACTTTAAGCTAGTGTCTACTTTTTTGTGTTCATACTACTAGCAGCACAAGGAAAAGATAAGTGGCTTGGCCTAGGCCTATTCATATTTAAAGCAGCCAACATCACTTACCTGTCTGTGGCTGCAAGCTCTGGAGGAAGGTATCTTAAGTGCCATAGCTGGAAAACTCAAGTTAGGAGGTGTCTTTCTCCACGTTCTGATCACACATTCACAGAGTACCGATATCATTCCACATGAGGCAGCTTTTACACAGCAACCCCAAACACATTTACTTTACCTTCTCTCTTACTGGGACAGCTATTTTAAATTCCACGTGCAAGTGTGGAATGACTTTACATCTGTGGTGGTGCGACTCAAGCACAGTTCTCCTTAAAGGAGAAGATGCCATCACCACAGTATTAAGAAGTTCTTTTTTTTTTTTTTCTGTATTGGTATTATGTTGCAAAAACTTTTTTGAAGTCAAAATCTAGGGGGGTGCAAGTGCACCCCCTAGCACATGCCTGCAGGCACCTTTGTCCCAAATATATGTACAACCACTCTTCTCAAATTTGCACATGAGGTATATCTAGAAAATTCTAGTGTGGGAGGAATGGTTCCTTCCAAAGGCAGCAGCAACAGTCCTCTTCTTAAAACAAAAGCTAAACACTCACTTTTGTATCAAACATTCCCAAAGCACAGTTTCCACAGTAGCCTCCTGCCTTAGATAGAGCTCTCCTTGCTAATTTTTACTTCAAACATATATACCCTACCTGCCTGGCAGTACTCTTTCTCAGTATGCTGCAGCCACTCAGAGTTACTACTCCACCACCCACTCTTAGCACCAGTTCAACAGAAGAAAAAATAAACTGGATACATACTGCATACTCTACAAATAAATACTGTGCTCACCCAAAGGTTCCTGGACTTTGTTAACACAAATGCACTTGAGCAAATAGAGCCCCTTGTGGGGTTGCTGACTAACATCCTTGACGGAGTGCTCACCAACATGGGTGACTGTTGCACCACCCCACGTGTGGGACTCTCCCTGGTAAAATCCAATCATAAATCAGTCTTGTTCAAAGTACCCAGGACCTACAGACCCATAAACCTAACCAGCCTTAGCTGCAAGGCTATGGAGATAATCATCATCAATCTTATCAACAAGAGTATAGGTGACCTTCAAACTCTTGACCTGACCCAGTTTGGCTTAGTTAAGGAAAGATCTTGCCTGCTAAACTTGGTGGACTTCTTCAAGAATGTTACTAAGGCCCTGGATGAAGGCAAAACGGTTCACACTGCCTATCTCAACCTAGCCAAGGCTTTTGACCCAATCCCTTCCTCAAACATCATTGAGGAACTCACCCAGCTGGGGATTAACTGTTACATCACTAAACAGGTTGCCAACTGGCTCACAAACAGAACACATACAGTCACAATTAGGGATGCCAACTCTACTAGCAAATCTTTACCAGAGGTGCTCCTCAGGAATCTGTGTTAGTCATCTATTTTTCAGAAGTCCAGGTGAAATAGATGGCCTATGGCTTACCAAGTTTGCTGATGACTGCAAACTGGGCGCAATCATTGAATCCTCAAAATATGTCAACATATTACAAAATGGACTTACAAAGACAGATGACTGGTGTCAAAGCCACAGACTTAAACTAAATGCAAAAAAAATACATCATCATCATCCCCTTCAGCAAAGGAGAACCCCCTGCTAATTATAGCATTAATAATATCTCCTCAAGTTCAATCCCAGTGGTGAGAGATTTAGGAATGCAAGTGGATAGCAGCCTTAATTTTGATCATCAGGTGTCCACAGTAGCAAGGAAAGCCTTCTATGTTGCACATCTCATAAGCAGGAGTATAGCATCCAAAATTAAGGAGGTTATAACTCCTCTGTACTCAACTCTCATCAGACCAATAACAGAGTATAATACTCCCTTCTGTATGTACCCCACCAGACAACTGCTGCAACTGGACAGACCTCAGAGATTCATCACAAAGAAGATTCAGGGCCTACAACACATGACCTACACAGAAAGAATGAAGGCCCTATCACTTTACTCAGTATCGTATAGACTACTTGGAGGTGACTTCTGCCTGACCTACAGAGCAGTCTTAGACCCTGCCTTGATGAAGTTGATGCACATCCACAAATCCAATGGGACAAGATTCACTTGCTCTAGGGATCTTAACTTAGCCTGAGATATTAACAGGACATGCTGGAGAGACAGATATGTCTCCCAGAGGTTGCTACTCCTCTGGAACAAACTCCTAATTAATGTAAAACAGAGGACCTCAATGACCCTGTTTAAGCATAACCTAGACAACTGGATGGGAAACCGTATATTTACACCGGGGGTTTCACCTATGTCCCTTCTTAGAGAGGGGCAGCTGGTACTGATCTTAGATTTGCACGCAAACAGACTATATATCTTGGTCCATAAGGAAACAAAGGTATAATATGGCTAGGCTTGTACAGGCCTTAGGGCCAATAGCCTAGTAACCTTATATGATCCTATGAGTCTATAAAATGACTACCCCCAAAATTCCTATTATCCAAACCCAATGTTAACTTAAGAAAAAGCAAGATAAACATAATAAAAATGAAAAATGTATTACAATCATGCTCTTAGAAAATGCTATTATAGCTGAGCATTCCTACTTCCAAATAATCAATTTAAATAAGATTTAATTACCTTAAAGTACAACTAAATTATAAACCTAGCATATTCTAACATAACCCTCAGCACCCTACTGAAATAATACTCAAAATTTACCTGACACCATAAAAAGAAATAACAGAAAAACTATACAAACTATAGCCAGAGTCTGATCCCGAATCAAAAACCAAAGTAGAAGCAGGAAAAAATGGTACATTCAACACAGCCAAGGCCAATATAAAATCACTTTTAATAGAGTAGTAGATCTGCTAAAGGGCTGACAGCTGGAAAGCGCTTATCCATTCTGTTTTCTTGATATTTTATTAAAAGTGGTTTTAAACTGGCCTTGGCTGTGTTGATCATACAGTTTTTTTCTGCTTCTACCATAAAAAGAAATGTCAAAAATCACTCAGACCTAGATCATAAAATCCCTTACAAGACACTCTGTTCATAACAACTTTCAGAAATGTAAGTAAATAATAACCACAATGTCTTGAAATTATAAAAAGATGTAGTACTGAAAAAGTAATAGAAAAAATACACAAATTAAATATGTAGGCATTATGCTTGTGTGATACTTGAAAATACCCTGTACTGCAGGATCTGTAAAGCTAATTTTTTGGTTCCCAAGTAATTCTCTAAAATATATCCCACTATAGGCTTAGGAAACAAGTTTTGTGGTGAATGCCAAAGCCATGAGTCACACACTAAGGCCTTTAATCCTACCTGAAAAGTTAGTTTATGCATCACACATCCTGTGTATTACACTGACCCATGTTTACGGTGTTTGTTACGTTACAGCACTGCTACCTATTGACTTCAAGTTTGTAATGAACATGGCTTTAGGCAGTTTGCATAGAGCTGTAGGAGTGGGTAACTTTCTACTCTAGTGCATAGAGCTGTAGGAGTGGGTAACTTTCTACTCTAGTCCTGAGGTAAGTTTGAATCATTCTTTTTTATCTAGTGAGGATTATGTTAGAGTTTTATTCTTTAGTTATGTTACTAGAATCAGGTTGGCAGATTTACAATTACAGTGCACATTCCTCTATGTAGGTGTTGCGCAGTGTGGTAACTACAAAGTCTGTCTGAGGTGAATGCTTTACCCATTATGCCAAACCCATACAATGAATCACTAGCTCTTACACTGTGAAACAACAACCCATCCAGCAAATGCTGTAGGTAAGGATTGCACACTACAGCTTGTTGCATGCACTTAGTACTACATATCACTTTTGATTGCCAGCTAGGGTACCATAGCTTTGATCTATAGTGCTTACAACACTCTCTTCAAATAACTCTGACTGCTATACACTATGGTGCTGGATCTGGGGGTAATAGTACATTTTGTGAATGAATCAAATGACATTATGTCTTGAATGTGAATATTTCACATCTGACAATTGCCAAAAAACAGTAATTCACATTATCATTCTGGTAAATTTCAGAGCATACTGTAGCATGCTGACTACACCTGAAAAGCAAACAGAAGTTTTAGTTGTTGCATATACTACAGCTGGAATGGTACTTTCCAGAGTGCATGTCAATACAGGGAGGCATAGAGTATTTCCTGGAGAAGGGCAGTATAACTGGACTATTAGCAGTAATGGTGGTTAGATTCCTGACTGAAAAGGCTAGGGGAGTCTCAAAAGAAAGAGAGTTATCTGGATGTATAGTGCTGCTCTATAAGGGGACATTCTCACCTGGATATTAAGAATGCTAGTGGAGAAATCAAAAGGAATATTATTAATGCTGCTGCACTGAAATGTGCCGATTATTCTAAAGCAAAACTGCATTGTTATCCTATGACAGGAAGGATTATTGTGACAGCTTAAAGTGCTTGAATATAATGTTTATTTTCTAGAACAGAACTGTGCAAACAGACTGCACTCTGAATTGTTGTTAGAAATAGAAGATTAGGGACTGCAACTAAAAGAAAGCATGAGACTGTTATCTTATTTTCCCTCCTTCAAATTTGATAAGGGAGAACTTTTATTTTATGTCTGGCAAATAAATTCACATTCAGAGTCTGAGCATACTGCAACTGCAGTATTTGAACTGTGTGCCCACTGCAAGATGGTGACTTGCCTAAAAACTTATGACAAATGTGTACTCCTTCCTTGGGTTATGACCAACACCCGTTACACCCAAATAAGCTTTACACTATCAGCTACAGAACAAAGCTATAATCACCAAATCCTCAGGATTTCATCCAACGCACGGTGAGCCCACTGTCTTTTGGTACAAGCTTGCCAGCAATGGAGACTTAACCAAACTGTTTTACAGCCATGCATATGTACTTACACACACACACACACACACACACACACACACACACACACACACACACACACACACACACACACACATGGCTTCTCAGGAAAGAATACTGACACCTCTCTAGTGTCAGAACACTTTTCTACATTCACAGCCACTAATTAGATTATTACTCTGATACCAAGGACTTGGTTGGCTTATTAGTAGAATGTTCAGTAAATAACACTAAATAATAGATGATGGCCAAACAGCCTCTCTTTAAAAAAAGGCAGATACCAACAGTCACACCAGTGCTGAAAGAACAGCCTATACTTGTAAAATATGACATTAGCCCCAAGTTTTGAAAAGTGAGCAAATGAAAACTACTTTTTAAAATAAGCGATTAGAAAAAAGTGCAGTTGTATAAGGAAAATAAAATGTGAAATACAGCTAAACTAGTAACAGAAACAACTTATCATCTGTCATTATAATTTTTAATTGCTTACTTTAGATGACGGAAGACACAGGATTAAACTATAATTCAAAAAGTCAATGGCCAAATAACTGGCTCAATACACTCCACTTGGGTTAGAGAGGCTTCAAACAGAAGTAGAATATATCTCTACATTTAAAACCAGTTGCCAGAATGCTCATACATTTCCAATTTATGGAGAGGTAATGCAGCTAAAACAGTCAACATGGCAACAGTAAACAATTCCATATGAAGAAGAAAATGGTTACAAATTTTATGCATCTTATGAAATACACAACCCACCACATTTAAAATAATAGAAAGCATATATATTCTGCCATTTTCTCCACCCTTTTTAAACTACAAGTAAGTTTTTGTGAGCGATCCCCAACAAACATAGCTTGAGAAGAAAGTATATTCCCAAAATTAAATGACTCAAGTCACTTTTTAGTCACTTTTATCACCTCCACCTGACATCTTTTACCTTATTAGTTTACTCTGCCATTTAGCTGGCTATAAGGTCCCTGTACATGCTGTTGTAACAGTTGGGCAAACACTGATTTAGTAGTGAATATTTGTCAAAATTCTTGTAAGTACTGCTTGGATTAACTGAACATATGTAGGGGGTAGCTGCTAGGATTACACAACCTAACTCACTGATGTGTCAGACTGAGCTTCACTGAAAATATGTACTACAATATTTCCCTCTAATTTCTCCAGCAATACACTACAGATACTAAGTACTAATGACTACCTATCACGGTAGGGCTTTATCATGTTAATATGATAAAATATGTATTTTTGACTCTTGTCTAGTAACACTACCACATAATTAACAATCACATACTTTCCTTACAAAAGGAAAAGGTCCCTCTCATTCTGACTGAAGCTTGCATTGCTGAACAGGAATAAGTCCAGTTACTCTTTAGTCCTACAGTATATTTTGTTTTGCACATTGTCCAAATATGCCAAAACTTTTGTTGTTACTGTGGTTGAAATAGGTCTTCTGGATCAATAGCATGGGCTCCCTAAACTTTATCCTGAATTGTATTGCTTACTCTACAAAAGACACTTTGTAGGAACCACCTTCACCTTCCCATTTATTATGAATTAAGTCTAGAGGCCAACTCATCCTATCACCATAAAGCAGCTGAAATGATGACAAAAAATGTGGATTCTTGGGACATCTCCCTGTATTGCAAGAGGAGATGGGTCAGATACCTGTCAAAATCCCTCTTAAACTGGTATGTAAATGCTCTTAGCATGTTCTTAAAAGCAGAATAAAACCACCCCAGAAAGCCATTCGTGAATGGTAGGGGGAGGTTTTTAAATGCTGTACTCCACAGGACTTTGACAAACAGGTAAGCAGGTCTGATATAAAGTTAACCCCTCTATCTGATAGCATTTCCTGGGGACACATACCCCACTAAAAATTTCTATCATAGCATTTGCCACTGTTTTGCCTAAAATAAGGTCAAACCCACAGACTCAAGGCACCTCTTAACATAATCCACCACCATGATATACTAAGAGTTTCTACAATATCCATGGCTACTCTTTGAAACAGTTCTTCAGTAAAAGAAAAGCCACTAAAACCAGCCTTAGCTTTGTCTCCTGTCTTGGCATTATACACATGCCTTATAGTATTCCATCACATATCTTTTCAATACTTAACCAATAACAAATTTGCATAATCCTTTTTGCATAAAAGAAATACAATGTACTACAGCCAGAACTGCATGATGTAGGCCCTTCAGACTACTAACTGCTCTATAACCTCGTCTGTCTAACCTCAGACGGTAATCCATTCTCTGCAAAATAACTCAGATACAGAGTATACAGATTCCCTCTTCCCTTGAAAACTAAAACCCTCCTTGGCTATCACTCTCAAGTTTTGTAAAGTGGATTCTAATAGTCATGCTTGTCAAACCCGTGTCTTCTTGATCCTCCCCAATTTATCTTCCATGGGAAGTCTAGTATCTTCTGCAACTACAGTTGATTAAGGATTACTTTGCCCACTATTCCTTTCCTGAAGTAGCCTTGTTAAATCCCTCCCCTCAAAAAAGTATTTTTTGACACCTGTGGCTCAAATTCCTCTCTAGAATTAACCATATCATGGTTTTCAGCTGGAGGTGTAGGCACCAGCTGGGTCATACCTTTTATGCTTCACCCATGTCCTGGTTCCCAATACCTACCTGTATTGCATGCAGAGTAATATACCATCAAAGTAATTTCTTCTCAGAGTGCCTGCTATGTTATTAAAAACTGTTACATGTTCTCTGCTTGCCATCCTTTCCCACTCTAAATGGACTCTAGCCAGTGGCACTTGAGAAGGTATCCCTCCCATGACCCTAACTTGAGTGGATTACCCAGGCAAGTAATACTACTAATAACTGAGGGTTTAATAAAGGGAATCTATGATGCAGCATCCCTCATAGCAACATTATCCTCAAAAAGAATAAGTTACAGGCCGTTGTAGTAACTGAGTTTTCAAGACAACCACTGCTGTCGTGGTACTACCTCTGCTAGCACCCTCACTTGGTATTTCTTCACCTCCCTGTCTCTGTGAACATTTGGACCATACATGTCTCACTTGGTTATACTGACATCTAACCCAAGGACCCTGGCATTTACTGGAGTCAGTGTCTTCATCCTTCATTATGAACCTGATGGGATGATTTAGACCGGCTCACATGGGTTTCATTATATCCATTCGTACTGATAAGTAACCCCTCCTTTGCAGATATTAACCCCTCCTTTGCAGATATTAACCCCTCCTTTGCAGATATTTTCTGCCTGCTTGCTAAACAGAGGTCACATTTTAATCCATTACTTTAGCTAAGGCGCATTCCAGGCCTGTGAATTAGATCCTGATATCCTCAGGCAAAGAACTTAGTAGTTGATCTCTAATTATAAGCTCTTCCAACATATCAAACGTGATAACCTGACATCTGTTTACCCACCTATGAGTGCAAGCACTTATTTATACAATAACATCACTGATGTTGTGTTATAGTTTTCTTCCGTGTTCTCCAATTTGTCTACACATTTCAAATACGAGATGAAAACAGTCTAAAGAAATACTATTACAAAGAAAAATTATACATAGTTAACATCTGGCATGATACTGACAGCAAACATACTTTTATATATGAACAGAGCAATTAAAAACCTCACAAATTTTAATTTTTATATTTGGTTTTGATCACATATGCTTTCAAATGCCTAAATGAAACTATCAGTCATCTTCATCTGTAAACTAAGGAAATAAATCAGTACTGCTATATGCATCATGGGGTGACTGACTTCCCCCACTACTCCTGCTTATGTGGTGAAGATGCATAAATTCTCTCTCATGCTATGTCTCCTTGTCTCCCTCAGTGGTGTCATGCTGAAGCTCATTTTCATCTTCGTCATCATCACTGTCATCATTACATTTTCATTGCCGTCTTCATCATCATCTTCATAGTATTTTAGGTTACAGAGATACACAGAATATTCCAAAAGTTTTCATTTAAGCACCAAGTCATTCAGTGTGCAGCACAAGCACTCCTTTATTAGAACTACGATGGATATTATTAATGTACTCATTGTTTATTTCCTAAAATAATGTTAAACTGTACAATGCCAAGTATGGTACACTTTACAATGAATCTTATACTGTTCTACTTTGCTTTTACTTCAGTATAAACTGCCTTTATTTGCTGATTGTCTAATTGTACTTCACTTATGTGTTGAAATCTGCTACAGATTACAGAAAACACCTACCCACTTCAAACTGTCAACCTGTTTGTGCTTGCAATTACATTAAAAGAAGACTAGATCACATCACATGGAATCAAGTAAAGGGACAGATGCTCTACCTACAGTAAATATAAATGAACATAGTTCCACTGAAGTGAATAATGTAAAAACTATGCATTTTAGAATCAGAAAGCCCATTTTACATAAGAGCATATTTACAATAAAATAAAAGGGAAGCCCTTCTTGTGCATAATCTTTAATAAAACAGCATTTCATAAACACACATGCTCACAATGTTTCCAGTGAGGACCTATTGATACTTCTCTAACAGTACCCATATCCATATACATTACGTTACCACCAATTAGATTACTAATCTGATACCAAGATCTCAGTTACTGACCATTTTCATGATCCAGCCAAAACTAAATTATAATAGCTGATGGCCAAAGACTCCTTCTAAAAAGGGTGTATATCAACAGTCATACAAATACTGTGTGAACACCCTTACTACTAAAATAATACATCAGCCACAAGCTTTTATGAGTGAACAAATGAAAACTCATGGCCTTTAAAATGTTCTGATTATACATACAAGAAAGTATTGTAGTTGCTCAGGGGAAACGTTTCATATGGATATACTGTTGGCAGAAAATGAGAAAAAACTCTACTAAATCTGATGTTGTTATTTTTATTACTTATTGCAGATGAATGAAGTTTTAGGATGAAAATAAAGTCCAACAAGTCTATGATTCAAGAATCTTTCTGAAACTTCTTTAAAAATTTGGTTATACATACAAGACAGTATTGCAGTTACACAGGGGAAAAAAATGTTTCATATAGATAGATTGTTACAAAAAGAAAAAAACTCTCTCTGCATTTGATGTTATTTTAAATTACTTATTGTAGATTATTGAGGCCTTTGGATGAAAAGGTCCAACAAGTCTGATCCAAGAATCATTTTTAATATTTCTGTAAATTAGAATTCTCCAAGCCAAAAATAACAGTGCCAGTAAAAAGAAAGAAAAGAACAGCAGCAAGTCTGGTTCAGAGGTTTTATATATATGTATCCTGTCATATATGTATATATGTATCCTGCTTTTCATCTAACTGCACATTTGCTGACATCTGTTTAATTGACTGCATTTGGTCAATATATGCTGATGGTCAACAGGTGTGTGAGGCAGACAATCCAGAGTCTGCATGTCCTCCCTGCGTTTGAGTGGGTTTCCTCCAGGTGCTCCGGTTTTCTTCCACATTACAAAGACATGCATTTGGAGCCTTTCTCCCTGGGCCGCCACTGAAAATTGGCTTCGTTCCAAGTCAGACTTTCCCCGTTAACAAATGTTAGATAAATAAATAAATAAATAAAATAGGTATGGAAATATAAAGATCAAAGAACAATATTATCAATAAAAAAAGTGCTGCAGTATTTACAGAGATATGAAACATGACTGTTAATTGTATAATTAACAATGCAGCTAACACTAAATATCTCATAATGTGCAACTTGTAGGGCAAATAGTAATGAGCTTTCTTCAAACTAATGTAAGGTTACACCTGACACCATTAAGAAACTTGGTTTTATAAATGCCACTGTATATACAGAAATATTGTGTAATTTTATAATTGTTTTTTTAACACCTTTATTAAATTATCACTTATGACATAGGCAAATAGCTACAAGTGACTTGGGTGAAGACGTGTATATCACTAATGAGCTGAAATAATTATAGAGTTAAAGAGCATTTCCATGAATGCTGATTTGGGTGAGTTCTGACTGACTGACAAAGGTAAGTGCTTGAGCAGGGATTTGTGTGTGATTGTTTTGTAGGGTTACGTAAGGGTTAGGTAAAACGATGCATTTAGTGTGCATATGTGTGTGAGTGTTAGGGTTAGGGAAAGGGTAAGTTTAGTGTTTGTGTACATGTGCACACTCTTTTGTGTAGTGGTAATCTTATGAGAATAGCTTTTTTAAGGTAAGCTGCAGGGGTAGGGGTAGAGTTAGGATGCATTACAAAGGTGGCAGAGCAGCTTAAAAAGCCCTTCTCATAACACTAACACTATTTAGACAAATATGAACTGAATGTATGGAAGGGTTGTAAGAAGTACATCAGATTCCTTGTTCAATGTGCTGTGTGTTGTTTTTGTTGCTGTTGGTGTAATGAATGTCCAATGTGATTTGATCAATGTTGTTTGTCAATCATGAAACAATTCAACCATTTATTATTATATAATCAGGCAAACATACATTAACAGAAAAGAAAACAAACCATAATAACTTTTTTCTTTTACATTCATTATACTTCATATAGTTATAAAGAAAAAAAGTATCATCAGTCCAACATTACATAATTTGTTCAATTTCTGCCTTTACTTAAATTCATTCCTCTTCCACCTGAATATTATTCTGCATGTATTGTTCCCACAATTTCCATTTATTTCTACATAATTTGCTCCTTCCCTTTTCTAAAGATCTCTCTTTCAGTTATTTTAAGTCTTTTGCAATATTACAATATTCAATACTTCAAATACAGTTGGTTTAGACTGATTTCCGTTTTCTATTAAATGCTTTTTTGGCAGCAAACAGAATTAAACTTAACAAGGCCTTACTACGTCTAGGCAATTCAGATCCTGTATCTCAGCTCAAAAAATAATTTCCTTAGTTTCAACCATTAGATCACCCAATATTTCTGACACAGTACTCTGTAGGGAATTTTTTAAATCTGTTAACTCATTACACCCCCAAAATGTATGCTTCCAGTTAACTCTTTCTTTGCCACCACACCTCCAACATTTGCTATCTACCCAAGGAAAAATTCTTTGAAGTACTAGCAACATTTCCTTTTTCAATTCTCTTATTTGCTTAGTTCTTAGAATATTTTTTGCTTCTTTATAAATGTTCTGCACAGCTGTTATTGGCCTTAAGAATCTGCATCTAAAATCCCATTCTTTTATTTCTTGAAGATCCTCCCCTGCTTCAACATCATCCCTTTCCAGTTTGAATTATAAGCTACTGCTCATGTTATGTATATGAACCTTCTGAGTAGCTCTAAAATATCCCTTATCCATCCAGAGATCCTGTCTTTGTCAGATTTCTGCACTCATTTCTTTCCAAATGCATTTTTTGCAGCATTTCTATTTGCACTTCTTAATATATTTCAAGTGCTTGTTCCTTTTTGTCTATACCTGTAAGACCATCTATATTTCAAGATAATGTGAATGTAAGAAAATATAGAAAAATTCTGCCACCCTTCACTGGGTCAGCAGGATTACTAGCTAGTTTCTTTAGTATGTCCAAATAATTACAGTCTATACATGTAAGAGGAGGGTGATCAACCTAGCTTGACCTCTAAGAGCTCCCTCGATGTAGAACCAGAGAATAATCTAGGAGACTTGACTGCCTTGGGCCATTCTGATTAGGCTCATCCATTTTGTGTGGGTCTATGTGGGTTCTAAATCCTATGTTAAAAGTAAAAGCTTCGGTTCCAACTTGAGTAAATAGGAGAGAGTTATTTTCTTTGTAGTGGAATTGTTTTAGTTGATCAATATTCTCTAGGCAAAAGAGCATTGCTTTGTTTGTTACTGGGTTAGTGCTGTGTCTCCCATCCTGAAACTGACAAGATCTGGATGCTGTTTTTGTGGCTAGTTTAATACTTCAAAGTTTGCATATATATGTTGTGTATCCAGTTGCAAATTTTTATATTTTTGAATTTTTATATTTTCTGTGCTTTGCATAGGTCCTCTCCATGCACGTAGTCTTACTTAATGATGTTTTACCTGCTTGGGGTACCCATCTGAACCCTAATATTTATCTGAGGCTTTCTGGCCCTTTCCCCCACATTTTTGATGTCTCTTATTTTCCTAACCCCCCCCCCCCCAACTTGCTGACTTAATTTGAAGCCTGAAGCCTATGGCTAATGCGGGCATTTCTCTCTGGAGAATTCCTTTGGAATATCCTATGAAGCTGGCGTTAACAAATCCTTCATCCACTGAACCTTATTTATCTAATAATTGGTGCCTATTCTACCTTGGGTCTCCTTCTCAATGTTCCCAGGTATTAATTGATGGTTAAATCCACAAGCTAATTCCAACCCCCTATTAGGATACCTTAACAATCCAAGCTTAAAGGAGTTAAGTACCGCACCCACAGACTCAAAAAACATGTTTAAAACATCATGGCATGATGTTTCCTACACTTTAACAGCACTCTGGGATTATATACAGGATTTTAAATATTTTTATATGTAATTCCGGACTCTGACCACCTGGAGGCTGGCATATTGAAGTGGTTTGGATAATTCAGGTTGCCATCCAATATCCCAGAAATCATTGTTTGGCTCAAAAATGTTACATCATGCAGGCCTCCGTTTGCCTAAAGTTCCTGTCATTTCATAGATGCTGCATGCATACAAAGTACTGAGTAAAATAGAACAGTGTAAGTAACATTCCCTGCTGCTGAATGACTACTTAAAACAGAAACAGTGCAAATGCCACAGAACACACTCAAAGTGCTGTTTACTGCTGCCTTTTTTCCTAATTTAGTTTAAATGGCACTAATTTGTGAGACAATGAATTCCAGTCCATTTACTTCTCCCCTCCTCCATAACACTTAGCTTCCCTAGCTGTCAAAGTCCTGAGGGTAATTTGACCTGGTAATTCCATTGTTTGGCAGATCTCAGCAGGGGGCTTGACTCATGTAATTTAATCTTTGCTCTAGCATTTCCTTTGTTAGAGGGGACATTTTTTTGCTGCACTATAGCCATGGCCTTACTTGACTGCAATCACATCCAGTAAGGTCTTGCACCAAGGAGCTAAAGAATAAAACATTTATACTATTAACCAGTTTAGATCTTTATTAATTTAAGTGTTAAGGTATCACTTCATGCTTCCACCTTGTTAAAAATTGAGATTTACATGTGCAAAGTGTGTTGGCATACAGTGTTTGCCTTCATATGTTTTTACTCTGCTGGTTGGTTTGCAAAAAAAACCTTTTGCAGTGTCCCTGGATTTGTCTTTGTACATACAAACCACATTGCTATATATTCCCCTTCTTTTTTCTTGAGTCCGGAAGTCACTTATAATAAAGTAAATTTTTTAGTGATTTTTTTTAAAATAAAGGCCATCAAGGTTAATTTACCTTGAATCAAATAATGGATGCCACTGCAAAGAATCACTGTTGAAATATCTGTGCAGGGACAAAATCCCTTACTAAATCTATTTGCCAGCCTCCAGTTCAATTGGTGCTATGGCTTTAATATACTGGTGTGTTTGCTCATGCCTTCCAAATATCTCCACCATTACATACCAGTTTTGCGGTGTAGTAACCACCCGACATGCCCATACACCTTTAGCCATCAATATGCAGCTACTCCTGTTCATGTGAGTATGTGAATTCATTTTCAGATTTAAGGTGCGGAAGCTGCACTGAATAATTCTAGGTGCTTGTTCAGGTTTCACATGGTGCTTGCTTAGAGCTACTCTCATGTTAAGCCACTATGAATATGTTGCACTGCCACCTCTGATACCAGGGTAATGTTTTAATCTTTCTATTCCCGCACTGCACACTAGCAGGATCTGGTGCAAATACAACAGAGAAGTATGCAAGCGATACACTACCTAAGCATAATTTGCCGTGCAGAATGCACAAGTATGCATACCAAATTTCTATGTTTCCAAACATCGGTGTTACTACACTACTACTGAATAAAATGAACATATTGAAATGTAACATGACCTGTTACCAGATGTAATTAAGATTTTTCCTGTATAAACAAATTTCCATGATTCTCTGGCTGTTTGGTTTGATTCACTTTACTGGCTACCTGTAGAGGTTTGCTCTCTTAGCAAGTTGCAGTAAATATTTTGTTATCCGGTTGTTTACCTGGTTAGTTTGACTGGGCACACTATGAACATTTCCAGTGGCATCCCGGGGTAAAAGCTCAAAATGGTGCCATCTCAATGGTCTGACCTTGTACTCTAGTCCCTTAACTGCTGCCTTGCATGTCTTGCATAAGGCAGATCTGAATTATCCATTACAATGTCCAATTCAATGTTTCATCTACAGATTGTGTGCCTACTGCCTTTGCCGAATACATTGCCTAGGTTACAGTACAAAAATAACATTGCAATAGGGAATGGATGGCAAACCAAAGAAACTAAGACAGTCACGACTACAGCACCCAACATTAGAGTACAACTTATGATTTCCTATGCATCTACAGGTTGCGGTAGTAGAACCCACAACCATATGCATAAAAAGCACATATACTCACCGATGTGCTGCTACCACTGCTTTCAAGTGCTGTAGCACAATCACTGATGACCATATGCTAAACAAAACAATTACACATTGAAAACAGATTTCACATCAAGACAGTGACAAAAATAATGGCAATGCAAATACAATCAGAAGGAATTCAGAAGAAACTGCACAACCTACAAGCTCTGTAGAGAATGCAGAAACATCGGATTTGTGACATTACACAGACATGGTTTAAAGCCACAGAATGTACTCTGTCAGTGCAAGGCTAAATTGCCTTGCACACATGTAGACCATGAGGCACAAGAGAATGGGACACAAGGTGGAAATGTGTCTCAGTCTTCATTAGCAGCAAGTATTCTTCAATATTTTTCAAACCGGATGACACCCAGGCATTTACCCACATGCAAATAACTGGAGAGTGTCCCTTACCATATCTGAGCAAGCTACAGGTCATCATCTGTGGCACAAGAAA
This sequence comes from Protopterus annectens, assembly GCF_019279795.1. NCBI lineage: Eukaryota > Metazoa > Chordata > Ceratodontiformes > Protopteridae > Protopterus > Protopterus annectens. The sequence continues at coordinate 922,462,888 of NC_056739.1, forward strand.
TCACAGCTCAATATATAAATGGATGCTGATTATCATCTGCTGTTAAAATCAAGTAAAAACACTAACACCCTATGCAAAAACTCAGAATAAGTTTTGCAAGGATCTGCCAATGCCCACATGATAATATGCTGATTATTAGTCAGAGAAAATCAAATGTAATGTTCTTTGGCACCCCATAATAGCTTGCTAAAACTGCACCTGACAATAACTGACATCAGGCAATATGCTGCCTGTAGTAACAGAGCAAAAAATATCCACGATCACATTGGACCCTACTCTCTAATTAACAAACCATACAGATAATATTAGCGGAACCTTAAATGACTAAATCTATGCTGCAAGCTCTCATACCTTCTCACCTCCAGCATGTGCACAACCAAAGCTATAAACATGCTTATCCCAAAAACTGAGCATGGGCTCCCTTTAATAGCTCTTCACTCTACCACAAATACAAATAACACTTGTACTGTTACTTTTACAAAGATCTGTAGATTTGAATTACTTGCAAAACTAAATATGCATCTTTGCTATTTCCTCCAATGCTTCAAGTAGCTACCCATCAATGAAAGAACAACCTTTCTACTTGGTTCAAAGATATAGAAATTATTAAAATGGGACTTTGTCTACCTCTAAAATCCAAACTACATATTAACCAAACTCTTATCTGAGAGACAGTCAGGAAGATGGCTTAATACTTATCAGACCATGTTTCAAGACAACCACAGGAAAACAAGCATTCTCAAAGCTGGATTCAGCAGGCTGGTAAAATCTCCCAGGAGTAGCTAGGGAGCAAAGCAATCTGGAAGCATTTAAAACTAAATTAATAGAACTGCTGTGGGATACCAGATGCCTGTGCTATTGTGACAATGACTAGTCAGTCCTTGATGTTGGAGTGAATGGCTAGCCATTGCATACCATGCCTATGCCAAAACATACCTGCACTATGACTGTAGCATTGATATATGTATGGTAAATAAAGCAGTCCTGAGGGAAAGCACTTTGGATGACATTATCATTATGTTGAATGGTGCTACTGTTTTTAGCAAAATGGATGTGAAGGCAGGTTACTACCAAATGGAGGTGAATCCTAAGAACAGAATAACAAATCCATTTTTAATCACAAAGGTCTTAGAAGATACAGGAGTTTAATTTGGGTTGTAAGATCGGTTGCAGAAATTTTCAGATGTATAATATATTTTATCCCAGGCATTCTGAATGTTAACATTTTCTTTGATGATGCAGCCTGTGGCAAAACACAGAAACAATGATTCTATAAGCCAAGTTTTACAAATATGCAAATAATTTTGACATTAAACTGAAATGCAAATTTAATGCATAATTTCTCAAGTTTTATGGTAATATATGTTCAAGAAAGGAAGGGTCGCCAAATCTAAATAAAGTTAAGGCAATATACAACATGTCACCATACTGAAATTCAAAAGTAGCAAGATATTTCCCAGGCATGGTAAATTAAAATCCTTTGTATGGGTAGCTCTTTAAATGATAACTGCCTTTCTAAGGGTTTTAAGATTAGTAATTTAAAAAGTGTTAGTATGCCGTGGTGGTACGGTGGTAGCGTTGTTACCTCACAGCAAGAGGTTCTCCCGTTCAATTCTCGGCTTGGCTTGGGAATGCCTTCTGTGTGGAGTCTGCATGTCCTCCCCGCGGTTGGGTAGCGTTTGAAAGACATGTGTGTGAAAATGGGCGTGCCTTCATTGAAGATTGGGCGTCGAGCTGGCACCTCAGAAATTTGTAAAAATCTACTGCCAATCATTAGCAGACCGGAGTTCCGCTGTGGCGACCCCTTACTGGGAAAAAGCTGAAAGACAAACAACAACATGTAAATAAAAAATGTTAATATGGTGCGTTTTATTTTTTATGAACAGGAGTTTCTTACTTTACTGATCACTCTGTCATACACACACGCAGGCACTTTTACATTCATACACACACTCTCCATGCATGGCTTTACTGTTTGCTCTTTCACACACACACACACACACACACACACAGGCACTTTTACTTTCATACACTCACTATTCATGCATTCCCTTACTGTTCGCTCTGTCATACAGACATACAGGCACTCTACATTCATACACACACACTTCATTCTCTCCCCACGCACTTGCAATCACTGCCCAAACAACACAATCAAACCCACTACCCTTATGTCTGCAGAGAGACATATTTTAGATAAAAAAAATTCATAGGTGGCAAATAACTGATGGGAGAAGCATAGCAACATAATCGAGTGTTTGTCAGTGTGAGCGTGCAATTACGATCTAACAAGCCATTACTTTACACTCGTTAAGTTGTTTAGCGAGTATAAAATAAGAAAAAAAAAGTAAACAGCTAAGAGAGTGTAAAATAATGGCTTGGAAGTTCGTAATCGCATAGTCATGCACACACAAAACTTCAGACATCACAGGGCCATAAAGAAAAAACGGTTGCTATTGGCAACCAAGGCCACATGGAACAGCTGGCAAAGGAACGCCACAGGAAAGGAAATTACATTAAAAAAAAAAGAAGTACAGGGCATTAAAGGAGTAAAATAGTGCCAATTTGCAGATTGAAGTGGGACTAATGCATCAGACAATTGACAGCAAGTTTTTTCATTACACCTTCTCACTGAACAGATTTCAAGACAGCACAACCACTACCCATATTGAACAGGAAATCTTTAAGGTAGTCAGTGGTACTGCTCTTTAGGAAAGTTAGAGAAAATAACTTTGGAAAGAAGACAACTTTATAGTAATAATTGCCACTGGTAACCAACACCATGCGGAACAGCTGGAATGCTGCAGCAAAGGCAAATAAATATTAACAAGCCACAGTTCAATACCAAGTGCATACATATATCCACAACAGTTGTTTGGTCAGCAGGACCCAAACAGGCAATGTTTAAACATTTTTGGATGCACGTGTGAACTTATGAAGCACAGCAACCGAAAAGCCAGGAGAAATGAAGATGCCACATTAAAGAGATACTGATACTTTGCTGTCAAACAATATATTTCTACAGAAAATGTCATACTCACCAGTATAAATGCACGAGGGAAGCTGATGCAGAAAGAGACTCACACAAGGTTCCAATAGGGAAATACAGCGTACTGGAAACACAATGCTAAAAAGAAGTACCCTACCTCCTGCACTTGTACTTGAGCACTCAGGCTGGGGGAAGGACAAGGGAGCCATAACATTACAGAATGGATGGGTCTTATTATTTTAGTTAGCATCAGATGGTGGCTGTGGTGATGTCACTTTGGGGGAGGGAACTGATTAAAAAAAAAAAAAAAAGTACCTGCACTGCCTGGCCTCGATGATGTCAGTAATTGGGCAACTCCAGCAAGCTTTATTCAAACGTGAGAGAATCATTTTGTAAGTGAAACCATCACAGTATGAGAAGGTAGGCTTCTGTTACAGAAGTAAGGGGAATTCTAAAAATTGTAATTCTTTATTGTTGTTGCTTTACAGAGGACAATGTAAATAGGGAGGAAAAGGGCCATGAAGTTGAGGAATACATTAGAGAAACCTGTTGTACTCCTTTAAACCACATTGAAATATTTTTACCTACTGGCTCAGGCTCCTCAACCACACTGTACCCACTTTGGCCGACTTTAAATACTAATACCTGTCTAAATGGGCAACATTGTTTTTCATAGTTGCTTTTATCTCGTAACCACAGTATTGATAATACTACTCCTCCAACTTTGTTGCCTCTACTAATAATAAAAAACAGTGGAAATCCACTTGACCCCCTCCACATATCTAAACCTACGGCAGCATCCACGGCCTTAATCTAATGGGCAAAAGCTCCCTAGCCACTCTTTACTTAAGTACCCCCACCTGAAAGCTTAAATATCCCCCAGTAGGATACACTGAATTCAATACAGCCCCCAGAGCTATCCTGACCAACACACCCCATGGCCCTAACTCATCACCTGATTAAAATTAAAAGACAAAGACAGCCCCTTTGTCATTACCCCACACTACAACACAGTAAAAGCATCCCCCATGATATCACACATGACTGGGACATGGCTCCTGGCCATCATTGACCCCCCCCAAATTTAAGAACCATGGGAATTTTAAACAGTCTTCCCCAATTTGGAAATGTATCCCTTAGATGTGATCCCCATTCTGTTCATTTCCAACCAATTATATCTTTATTAAGCATACCAAGTATGGTCTCTATATACAGCTTGCCCATCCCTGCAGGTTACAGTAACCAGAGGCTTGTTATCTCTTGGTTTGCAGGCAAAACTGCTGAAGCACCAGCAATAACATATGGTGATTCTTTACAGCATCTTATTTTAAGTTCTTTATTTTAAATACTAGTCTACGCTTACAACCCTGTTCTTCTGTTTGGATTTTTAACTTAAAGTACACATAAGCCATGCGACCAGCATGGCTATATAACTACCCTGATGCATTCTTTCATTTTCTTTAGCTTAATAATCAGGATAGAAATTAGGCTTGGATTTTTTCTTTACATTTACATTAGTATCACAAATGCATTTCCTGTGATGTTCTAATCAAACAGATCCTTGGCTAAGGAAAATAGTCTCAATATATAGCTCCCCTATCCCATAAGGCTAGTGTTACACTCTTGATCAGACTCACTCCAATCTCTATCTTCAGGCAGATCTGACAAAGCTCAATTGAAAGTATATGCAGAACCTTAACTATATTTTAATGTTATGTATACTATTGTTCTCTTTGTGTGGAAATGGGACTAAGCACACACGCAAGCCCACATGACTGGCATGGCAACAGTACAGCCCTGCTGTATATTTTTATTTCCTTTGGCCTAAAAACCTGAGCAGGAAATGGTCTTTGATTTTCATTTAACTTTTATTTTATTTTACACATTTGGTTACTTTTCATGTTTGCTTATGATTACAAGACTGTTTTTTAAATTAAATTAATACAGGGGAAGTCATGCCATTAAATTTTGGCACCTAATGCTAATGTAATCTAAGCTGTTATAATCCAAATTGTCAATCATTTAGCATGCCCACAAGGGCTGACCATACTGGTAAACACACCTCCTCAACTGTGTATAAAAGACACAACACTAACCTAGTATACATAGAGCAACACTAGACTGCCTGGAGAATATTTATCAAATAAAATGATTTCACTACAAAGACAAAAGGACTCTCATCTAGTTACTCAATCTGGAACTGAAGCTTTTAACCTAATATTTACTTTTAGCATAGCATTTAGAACTCATGGAGACCCTTGCAAAATGGAACAGCCTAATCAGAATGGCCCAAGGCAGCCATGTCTTCTAGATTAGTCTCTGGTTCTACACCAAGGGAACTCTTAACGGTCGAGCTAGGTATATGTAGGTTGATCACTCTCCTCTTAAACATACTTACTTTAAGATAATGTGGATAGCATAATCATAATGAAAAAAAGCTATTGTTCCCACCTAATATACATAACAGTTTTTTTTTAAATGTGTATGTTCAACTTTTGAGTTAGATGCACACAGTAATATTTGTCAGGCTGACCTCAAATAAGTTGTTTCTTTTATTATCCATTTAAACCTGTCATGTTTTTCATTTTTTCTAATGAATCCCTCAAACAAAAACTAAATGCATTTTCAGAATATCCCCATCCCCTGTTAAATTAGAACAAACACAAACAATTATGTACATCTTCAAAGATTAAGGTTAACCCTCCAGATAAAAACAGTTGCCCCAAATCAACAGCTGCTCATGCAGGCAATCCTTAACCTAAAATTAAGGTTACCCAACCTAAGGCTCATGTTGTAGCCTGTGTTCTCACTTAGAGTACACCAATTGGCGAGTGTTCATTTCTTAACTCTATCTCCCATGCAGGTGTGAAAACGGCTTGCTTTAGAAAACTTTAAAATTTAGCTCTAAGGAAAACAAAAACAGTGGCTGTCTTTATATAAAACTAAAGCATTTAACAGAACATTGTACAATTTAATGTATTCAAGCTGCTATCTCTGATAAACTTCTCATAATTTCCAACTTTATTTTTCCCTGAACTGCTTGTCATTATACCTTTAAATTTTACATTTCCCTCAGCAAAGAAGATTCAGAACTCACAAGATTAATTGCATGCACCTGCAGACAACTGGTCTCCATGTAAAAGTAGTCAGCAATGAGAAAAACAGTTAAGATCTTTGCAGATACATGAGGAAATCTTTGTAAATTTCACTCAGAGCAGAATGTGCAACTGTCTTCAGTTGCAGAGACATTGTGACTCCCACTAAGAACATATTATAATGGGAAAAAAACAAGCCAACATCTTTTCAGATTCAAAAAACTTAATATTTTGCATGACTTTCATACTTTTGTCTTATTTTTCAAGCCTACTTGCTCTCACAAAACATGTGCTTATAGCTTAAATGAAGGACATTTACCTAGAGGTCCACCCTTATAAAAAAATATCTTAATTCTACATACAGTACAATCAGTGCAGTTTTACACCCACCCCAACAGCCCAAGATGGTAACATATTAACTTAATATTGTTTCTGTTTTGCCTTTCTTCTCTTGTAATACTGTAAAGCCTATACATTTCATACAACTAAAAAAGCACTTGTTTACTTTAATATCTTTCACATATACAATAGCCACTGAAAAGAGGGTCTCCAAAATTTAAATATCGCTGATATGAACTAAACAAAACCATTTTACTATACAGCATGCAGTATATATTAGATTTTATACAAATACTAATAACAAAAATTGTTTTGCTTGCAGTAATTTTTTCCCTTTTTGTGTCCTTCTAAACATTAATGACAAAGTGAGGTATATTCTTTCTGCAAAGCCATATTTCACTGAACTACCAGTTTAACAAGTTCACCAAAAGTCCAGTCTTTCTCATACACTTTTTTGCAAAGGCATATTTCACAAATGTATCTGATGCATTATATTCTTCCATTTATTTACAAATGTCATTGTTGCTGGTCTGTTCATCTCTATCTCCCAGCACCAGACTCTGGTTAAAGTCCAAGGTACTCCCGATTCTTCTTGTTAAGTCCAGTGTTTTTTTTTTTTCTATCTTTCAAGCATTTTTCCTTTGGAACACTTGAAAAGGTGTCACTGGCAAAGTATATCTATGAGTTTTATTGTCAGAAGGATAAGAAGCAGAGTCCCCATTCTGTTTTCTGGTTCACTTTTTGTTGGGATAATTTTTTTCATTTCTCTTTAGCCTGCTCTGCATTCAAAAATGTATTTGATCCTACAGGGAAAATATTCTGAAAACAGTTGCTTACAGCAGCCTAAATCTCATACCTGCCTCTTGATATTCCTTGATTGCTGGGATAAATGTGCTTCATTTTCCACAAACACTGTATTGTCTCCAATTTTTAATAATTTGCCCTTCTGCCACAGTTTTGTCAGGATCAACTCTTTCTGCTGGTAAGATTACATCTTTGCTTTCTCATGGCCAGGTTTGGAGCATACACTCTATGTGTCATTTCAATTAAATCCTGGTGTGGAATAGCAGTCCAGTTGCTTAATTATGCCTTCATAAAATTAATACAGTTAATTCCAGTTTTTCTGATATAGCAGAAAATCTCAGGTTTTCTCTGCACGTGCTGTCTTCTCACTCTACCATTTTTTACACTCAACAACAATAGAAATGGATATATCACCATAGGTAGAACACCAACAAATTGATAAAACCAAAACTTTAATCCAAACTGAAAACTCAGGTACTAGGACAAGCGCTTTTGGCCGTAGCTTTCTTCAGATCCTCTAGGACAAGCGCTTTCGGCCGTAGCCTTCTTCAGATCCTCAGATTTATTTTTTTCATGTAAATTACTGGAAGCCATCTCTTGAACTGCTTTTTGCTAAATAGCTGTAGGATTCTTCCCAGTCAGTGTTTTCTCTCAACCTTTTCTGGTTGATTTTCTTTTTGGTCGTTACAGTTCCTCTTTGATGGCATACAGGCAGTGTACTTGCTAGCCAGTAAATGAAATTCACCCAAAATGACAATTTTAATGGCTGTTATTTATCTTACTTCTCATTTTCTGCTTTTACATCTGCTTCACTAGCTAAAGTTTCAGTTCAGTGACTTTCTTCTTTGAAGTCTCAACTTACAGTTTTCTTTTAATACTTCAATTAAATTGTCACTGATGGTACTAGTTTTGGTAAATGTCACTTGTTTTGATGTAAAAACTACTTGTTCCTCTACAAAAGTTGCTGTAGTTTGTAGCTGGCTCCATTACTGGCATAGTGATAAAAGCCTAGTCTACAACCCAGGTGATCCAACTTGATTAACTGCTCTAGCACTTGCTGGACCTTGATTGTATAAGTGTCAGTGCCTTGTTAGCTCGCTCTCCCATGGGGTGGGGGCATATATTACAGTGTGTGCTGTGGACTTGTCCGATATAAACAGAAAAAGGAACAATCTCTGATACATGCTCTGATAGATGCATGTGCAGATCTCAGTACCTTCCACTGTGTAATCTTCAGTATTAATGCTGAAATTGCAGTCTAACTTAATACATGGAATTTTATGGTATGTTTTTATCTCAGGACATGGACAACTCAAGGGATTATATTTATCATTTAGCCATACCAATATGGTAATTCCCTTTCCTTTGCATTTTTAGGTCAATATTTTCTCTTATTTTGATTTGACAACTGGCTTCAAGGGTTCTTTTTTGTTAAGGTTATCTTTCTGTTGTAAAGCATTTACATTTTCCCCTTCTTCATATAACATTCACACAGCTTTAAGCTTGTGAAATTCTCTCCTAAGAATATAATGTGTTACTTCAGCTAGTAGTGCTACAGGATGCATTAATTTTCCTAAGGTGGCCTGAAACTACAAACATAGTGGGGTATTCTTTTTTGACTCCATTAACACAAATGATCTCTGCCTTCTGCTTGTTTTTCAGTTTGGGTTTATACATATAGGGACTTGGTAGCTATGCTGCTTGAATCTAACATTTGTTTGACTTCTAAAAATATTCTGCATTTCACCAATTTGTTGCTCCACAATGACAGAATAAAGATTGTGCAGGTTTTACATTTATTTTACACATTCCATGCATATTTTTTTCAGCATGGATTTCAGATATTTATACAATCTTAGCCTTTACTAATGCACATTCTTGTTACTCGACCATGTCCCCACATCTGTAATATAATAGGTCAGCAATGCTGACTTGTTAAGTACTGATTAAGGTTTTGATACACACATACCAGTTTTAAACATATCATCTGCTAGAGTACGTTCAACTGCAGTAATGCATTTATTCGAACTTTTGGGGCTAATCTGATATACCACTTTTTTATACTGATGGACCATGACCACATCTATCAACAGTAAGCAATTCTATCATTTCTATTTTACCATTAGTATCACGTTCTAGCCACAATTCAGCAATAATTTTAAATCTTCCATTTGAGCCCTTGCCATCTTATGTTTTAAAATTCCAACCTTGAAATTTAATAGCTTGCATTTCAAGAATGACACCCAAACTAGGTTATTTATGGGTGGCATAATTGGGGGTTCATTAATTTACTGGTAATAAGTTTCACTTCCTTCTGTAACCTCATTATATTCTAGATTGTAGTCATCCCTCTGTGGACCAGAGTTTCAGTCAACTTCTCCCTGGTTTACATAGGTTTTGCAATCACTTCTCTGTTATACATTTTTAGCACTCTTCTTTCCATTGTAGGCGAGTAGCAAAAATGGCAAAACACTTTCTTGATGTGCGAGTTAGGGATGCAGCTAGTTGGCAACTAATACCATTGTTTCTACCCACCATCATCAGATAAGGCAAACAACAACACAAGTCCATAAAAAGCAGTTGCCACCAGCATTTATTCGTCACTGGTACAAGGCAGCAAGTACAAAAATAAAAGCAGTAAATAAAATCCAAGAACAGTAAGCACTTTCGCGTTATTGCCCTTCTTCAGACAATACATTGCAAATACAGGAAATCATTTAAAACCCTTAACAGCCAATGTTCAATATTGAGCCCGCCTTTTCTTCAGGGCGGGCTTAATAGGAATGACCTCATTGAGGCCAGGAAATCTGTGTGCTGTTAATTCTATAATCCGCCTAGTTTCTTCACTAAGCATCGAAGCATTGTTACAGTTGGCACTCAGACCTAGGGACATTGACATCTGGCAAGGAACAGTGGCAGAAGTAAAAATAACATTTAAATGCCGTTAGTACTTTACTCTGCCACACTTATAAACAAAAAAAGTGGGAGTAGATGGATCAGATAAAGTTGCATGCACTACAAAGAATTATGATTGTCCCACTGATCATAACCAGCTGTGTTCTCAACATAGATGCCAAGCCTTACTTCTTACGCCTTTTTTTTTTCTGGTGACTTTCTTGGCATCCCAGTCTCAGACAAATGCACAGTTCATGACTTCAGACACAATCATAGTAATCTGTGTCAGACTCTTTTGCTTCATTCTTATGAAACTGTATGTCTCACAACCTACCACATTGAAGAGTCAGCTAGTTTGATCATTTTTAAAGCAAACCTGTGGGGTTTGGTCAAATATATATTTGATTATTTCACAAGAGTTTTTGGATACATGACTGTGCCAATGGTAAACTTTAGAAATAACTTATGAAAGCATGGTGCCTTCTGTATTTCAGCAACATACCATGCCTGTCCACTATCCACATGCCACAAACCAATGCTCAACAGCCTCTTTACAAGGGCTGCACAAACCAGTTCAGAAAACTGGATAACTGACACTGCCTGCTCAGTTAGACAGGTATTATTTTACAGCTGAACACAGACTCCCACCCACCATTTTTGTCTTTACTGTGTTCTAGCCTCAAGTACTACTGACCTTCTTTGAAGAGTCTATATTCTCTGGCAAACTATTTTTTTGCTCATTATTTTTGAGATGTCCTTCTTTATTTTGATTCGGTCCTTTTAATCTGAAATGTTCCTAAATTTAAGCTATGCTTTCTAGTAGACGTGCTGATGTTAGAACTCATGAAGACCATGTGTTGAACCTGGTGACATCTGAAGGTATTTTTTCCTTATATTCTGATATTACCCTTCTGCATTCAAGAGAATCTTTTTGGCCTTTCGGCTAAGATCAAGTCCACAGTGTACAACTCATATTAAGCCTCTGAGCTTTTTTCTGTAAGTTATACACTGAAATATAGAGGTTACATTTTAAAATACCCTTGATGATCTTATCCTCAATATAGAAATAGGTTCCTTTTGAAATTCCAAGAACAGCAACCTAAATGTGGGAAAAATGTGGGAAAAAAAGGAAAGCATACAAAGTCCACGGTTGTGGTACCTCTAATACTTCAGTATATATTTCATTTAAAGCCCCCACCCCCATTACAAAATCATGTTAGATGCATTATAGCAAGTTTTGAGATTCATTATATTTTTGGCAATCACACCTTATCTTTGATTGCTGCAGGGCTTCCATATAGGAGTCTGACACTTCTAATACAGAGCCAGTCAAAAATTCCCAGTAAATGTTACCAGTGATGGATTATGTTTATAACCATTATATGATGTCACCAGCAGAGCATGTCCTTTGATTTCCTAATAACAATCCTGCTTTTGCACACTGCCATCATATTTGCTTTTGTTGTAGTTCTTTTTCAAAGTGCCATATTCTTTTAGTCAGTTTGATGCATCAGTGAGGCCCAGGACCTATTCTTGTTCAGCCGAGACCCAGGTTCACAGTTCAGGTATTGTCTGGTTTGGAGATCCTATGTCTTTGTACAAAAACTTTAGACCTTTTCACACTGAATCCCCAGCTGCTGAAAGAGTAGACCAGTTCAGTTGTTCAGCTAGAGATTCACTTAGATCCCATCTTACTCTACTTCTGTGTGACTGAGTGACAGGACTCTGTTCTGTGTACTTTTTGATTTATGATGGGTGTGCTTATGTTGGATAGAAAGTTTTCTATCTTCAAACATGAGCAGAAAGTTACAACAAGTAACAGGGGATGGAGCCTAATCAACAGGAATGACCATAAAATTCACAAGAAAAACGCAGCACCTATGTGGCCAACAAAATGCAGACTGTTTGCTACTGACAAAGGTATCATTTATCATCTAAAAACACTTTGGTGCACAAATGAGGGCCAAAGCCTGGTTTCCGAGATATTTCTCTCCTCTTAGTACCACATTTTGTTTTTTGCCATTTGGCTGGACCATGTATGGTCCACACCAACAGATTGTCTCGCATCTTTAGCCGGCTGTGGACAAAAGGAAAAATTATCACAACTATAGATGGTTAAATATAATGTGAAAAAGATACCATAATATTTTTTCTCATTAATATCTCACAAGTGAAGAGTCAATCTTGAAATTATCAGTTTTCAAATATCATTTCACAAAAAAGTTGAAGCATTAATTTATTTTATTTGCCATCTTAATGTTATTCTAAGCCTCTGCTAGAGTGATGAATCCACTACAACCACCAATGTCTCCAAAGCTACATGGTAATTTGCATGAAAACTGGAAGCTTTTGATGTAAAAGTTTAAGCTATATCTCACTGTGAGAGGAATTGCAAGAAAGAAAGAAAATGTTCAATGTGTAATGTTACTCTTTATCACAGGGGAGAAAACATTTAAGGTACTTAATAAACTTAACCTCGAATAAATGGAGAAAGGCAAGATAGCAGTTACAAAAGAAATGTAAAATTTACTGTGAGCCAAAGAAAAATCTCCATATGCAAGATATTTATTTTTCACTAGAAATCAGTGTTTGAAGAAAATATAGGTGTTCACATCGCTACCTAAAGAAAAGCATGGAACAATGTGAATATAGTGAGCTGCATGATTCGCTGATCACATATAGAATTGTCTGTGGCATTACGATGATTAAGTAAGAGATGGGCTGTTAAGATCAGCGTTGACACTTGATAGAGTACTCTCTCACATTTTAGACATACCCATTCACCCCTCTACATAGAAATTTCATCCAGACTTGGGGTGAGAGTGACAGCTGTCCAGAGTGGCTATCATCCCAGCAGTCATGAGTGTACCTTGGCGCCTCCACACCTATGACCTTGCTTTAGCTAGCAACTGTGTAAGTGTGTGCCCTCCCATCAGAGACTAATGCATACAGCTTATTCTTCAGACCAGAGCCCAGAGGAGATCATTCCTTCTAACCTAGGTATGAACGTGGTTGTCCCATCCCATCTGCAGCATGAGTCTGGCTTATCTCAAAGATAAAGACCCTGATTGGAGACCTATGCTTCTAACCTTGGCAAGCAGACATTCATTCCAATCAGTGACTTGCAACATTCTGTTATTGGTGGAGGGGTGTTTTTCCTTACCCTAACCCCACCCTAAGCCCTCCCTCCACTGGTGATGTAAACATCATGTCACTATAAGGATCCAGTGCTCTTCTCATGATTTGTGCAAACTTCCACATTCTTGCTTTTTAAGGGCTACCATCAATGTCACTGCTATTGTTGCCACATAGCTAGAGCAGGAGTGATCATACCCTTCCCCTGGAATGTGTGAGCCAATCCTGCCACTTGTTGACACCCCCCTTCCCCTACAGGTGATCTGCCTTGTAGTCAGGGCTTCACCCCTCTGTGCCACAAAGCTAGGACAATGAAGTACTGGATGAGTGTAGCAGAGTGATACCAATATGCAGTTAAAAGAGACTACTGAAGAAATGGTAGTGTGCAAAATGTAAAATATATTTGAAAGTAATGTGATAGTCGAGTACAAGTATGACAGTGCAAGATAATTGTAAAAACAATGGCACAAAAAACTGAGGCATCCAAAATGGTGCCTGGACAGAGCCATGCAGTTTCTGCTCTAGGTGTGGCTAAAGACATGAGAAGAAGCAGAGTGTTGTATTTTGTCAAATTTGTAGGCTATGTGACAGCAATACCCAAGTAAGTTCACATAATATGAGTGCTCCCCAAAACTGTCATGTTGTAGAATCTAAAATAGAATTGTTTGTTGGCACAGTGGAATGCAAGAATGGGTTTCAACAGGCAAAACAGAGTGCTGAGAACACTGTGGAAAAAACTACTACAAACAGCAAATGATTGAAATTAGCTTACACAATGAAGCAGAGTATAACATTTTTAATATTCTACATTTATGGTTTTAAATCTGCAGGGAGATTTGAGCAAGTCAGTGTGTGCACTTTGCAGGCATATTCAGTGGAAAGACAGAAACCCTTGAGACAAGTGCTTTTATCATGTGTGTACAAAAACAGAAAGTAAAAGTTATATTTAAAGTTGTGCTTTTGGAAAATACTGTAAAGCAACCAAATAAACTTGGTAAGGTGAAACAATCACAGTGTACTGGAACACAGTCAGTTTACAGTGCCACCATTGACATGAATATATGAACAAATGTTTTTTTTATAAGTGTCTAGGAAGTCTGTAGGAATGCTTGTCCAAAATATATACTTGGAACAGCTAGACGGGTAATCAACGAGGCAGCAGGTGTAATGGGGAGCAGACTAGCTTCAAAGCAACAGAACTGGGTTCCAGTGACAACATTTTGCATAGTCATGACTTTCTTCACTAGATGAGGACACTTGACAGGGTGGAGTTGTCATTTAATAATCTCTGAAGGAAATACCAACTACTCATTTACCTACTTGAAGTTCAAGTTTACTAAGCCAGCTCTGTTGGGAGTACAGTGAGAGAGAAAGCCCTTACTATGACCAAGGTGATCCACGATTGTTTAGTGGCTTGAGCACCTGTTGGAGACTGGGTGAGGAATGACAGCAATAATGTGGCTGAGTCACCCCACCTCTTTTTTTTTTGTGTGTGTGTGTGTGTGGGGGGGACATGTGCCTCAGCACCTTTACTCGGTGTCATTAGACAGTAGAATAATGGGGAGGCAATGGAGCGGAAACTGGCTGCTGTCAGGGAGGATAATACAAGGACCAGATGCATTGTCCTTAAAAGTTCTGACCAAATGTGTCTTGTCAGACCCCTTACTGGAGATTTTAACAGATCACTGGCTAGTGCAGAAGTGCCAGGGAAATGGAAGACACCGTTGTGGAACCCTTGAAGAATGGTGAAGAAGAAAAAATCCAGGAATATACAGACTTGTTAGCTTAACATCAGTTACAGGGAAAGTCATGGAAAAATCCTGAGGTGAAGTCTGATAGCATTTCTACAAGATGGCAAACAATAGGGGTTCATGGCCAGAAAAGCTCTTTCTCAAACCCTATTCAGTTTTACAACTGGGATACAAGAGAATATTGGTAGATGTAGCCTACCTGGATTTCAAAAATGTATTTGACTTTATTCCATACAGAGGAATGACAGAAAAATGAAAGGGGTTGGTGTAGGATGAAGAATGAAATGCCAGGAATTAGGAAGTGAACAGTGGACATTGAAGTGCTACAGGGTGTGTGCCCTGGCTCTAGTATTCCTCCTCAGTGTGTTGTCTCAGTCATACCTATGGGACTAAAGAACAGATGCAACTTCTTTGATGACACACAAGGAAGTGCAGCGATGCAGACTGGGGGTGGGAGGGAGTCTAGGGAAGGATCGGAAAAGGCTGAACAAATGGGCATAAAGGTGGCAATTGAGGTTCATTGCAAACAAATGCAAATGTATTTTGCGTACTTCACAATGGTCTGGTGGGAAGTATCAACTAAAAGATGTGGAATGTATGGCAACAAAACAGGAAAGGCATCTGAAGGCACTGATCACACATAAATTGGGACAGTGTAAGGAAACTGAAAATACAGTGGCAGCAGTGAACAGAACACTGAGATGCATCCTTAGCGGCATAGATTGTAGAAGTTGCTGCTCTTCCATTCTGTAGGTTCTTGGCCAGGACACACCCATGAGTACTGCACAGACTGTGAGGATAAGAAAAGGACATCAGACTGCTGGAAGAAATTCAGAGAATGCTTCCAGAAAGATCTGCAGGATGAAGGGGAAGGAATATTACCTGAGGCTAGAACAGCAATGGCACTTCACACTTGAAAGCAGATAATATTGGAGTCAGGATGCTGGTACACAAGGTCTTGTCAGGAGGATGTAAGTGGGTTATTCCAAACAGGAAGAACAGAGGCGAAGGAGGAGGAGACACATGCAACAGATTGTAGGAGCTACCAGAATCGCTGCTGGACAGGGAATCTACAGAGACAGGTACAAAAATGGGAAGGAAGAGCTAGAGAAAAGTTTGAATGGTAAGGCACTTAAAAGTGCAGACTAGATAGGCTTATTGTTTCCTTCTGCTGTAAAACAAATGTAATGTAAAGGAGCAATTACCAGTATCTAAATGTGGAAAAGATATTAGAAGTTCAGTGAGACCGAGTGACTGTATATTATTAGAATCAAAGTCTGAAGTTACTAGCAAAATAAAAGACTGAACCACATCACAATAACGTTTTGAAATGCATCATTTATTGATTGTATTACTCATGCTATGCAAGGTATAGTGACAGTACCTCATTTAGTACATTTTTGCGTTAAACTGTCTTGTGTCTTTACTGATTTACTTTGTTTACCAGGGTCGTACACTGTTCACCTTTTAAAATAGGGATGTCAGATACATTGCGGTATACAGCTTTATGAGTGGAGGTTAACCACAAATACCAATGACATGCATGTGTTCTATTTCCAGTTGCAAGGTACAGTTAAGACTTCTCAACAAAACCAAGAACCAGCAAGGAGATGGATAAGCGAGCAAAGCAACTCAAACCAGACACAAAAGTTCGCAGTTGGAGAACCAAATAAGGGAATGAGACCGGAATGAAATATCCAAAACACTGAAGCAATTTATTTAATGCTTAACAATGAACAGTACGTTTTCGAACACCTTCCTCAGAAACCAAAAAAACGTATATCTTGTATTGCCAATCATTTATACCAAATTTAATACACTGTTGACCAATGAATGAGTGATATAAATAAAATATTCAAAACAGCTTTTTTTTAAAAATACCACTGATAAAAACAAATTGAAATAACAAGATAAAATAACATGAAGTAGTATGCTCATTAAATAAGAAAATAAAAACGTTTTACTTCCTAAATTTCCATAAATTAATATAAAAAGAATATTAAAAGAATATTTTATGAAATTAAAATTGATAAGTTATTTATTATCACACAAGATATCTAAGTATTTGATCCACAAAATATTTGTTTCAAACAACGTGTACTCTTTTGCCATCTGGTGAAAAAAATTTATTGCACCAAAAACTAACATGTCTATAATTTTGCTGCTCTTAATTTTAAAACTGGAAGGAGCAAAACCATGTCATTCAGACCTGGCACCCTTGTAGCCTCCAAAATTATTTGCGAGAACAATTCCCTATATTCTAATTTTGTCTCCCACATGCCACCCCTCTCCTCTTTGGGTACAATCTCCAAGACAAAAAAAAATAAAAAAGAGCTTGAATACAGATTTCTGAATGATGAAATAGGGCATTATTTGTATTCTGTTTTCCCATTTCATAATAATGCTCATAAATTCTAGTTTTTAACTTTCTCTCAGTCTTCCCCACATAAAAGGATGAACAGGACTGGCATGTGTCAAGATAAACAACTCCACTAGTATTACAATTAGAATGTGTATAACTTTTTATTAGCCTATTTCTACTGGGAATTTCAATATCAGATTTATTATGAATATACTGGCACTGGGAACAAAAGCCACATCTGAATGTACCTACTCTACGAGGTCCATTTGATGGGTAATTACCACCCCCAAACTCAAAAAGGTTCTTAAAATTCATGTCTTTTCTATATGTAAATTTTAAAGGTTGAGAGTTAGCAAATTGCAAGTCCGAAATTTGTTTAAACCTATCCCATTCTCTGTTAACAATATGTTTTATAACTGATGAGTCACCAGTATAATCCATGATGTATGCTTGTTCCAAATTATTAATATTAGTTTCGGAGGGATTAGAATAAAAATTAACATTTTCTTCCTGACCCAAAATAGGAAGCAATCTTCCCTTTCTACCTTCCTGCACCTCATTAAACATCTCATTAATTAAATGGTCAGGATAACCCCTTTCTCTCTCAACATATCCATGACAAAATGACTATCACTCATGAATTCTAGGTCATCTGATGTCATGCGGCTAACCCTAACCAGTTGTCCCTTAACAAGATTCTTCCTTTGAAAAAAAGGGTGCCCACTTTTGAAATGAAGGTATGAATTTGAAAAAGTTTCTTTCCAATGTACTCTGGAAGAAAAGGTGTTGTTAAACTTTTTCAAAGAAACATCTAAATAAATACATTCTTGTTTATTTAAAGTGTAAGTAAAATCCAAAAATTCTGTTCCCCTTAATTTATATGAGAAATTCAAAAAAATCTTTCTTCTGTGTCATTCCAAAAAATACATATAAAATCACTATTTATTCAATACACACAGTGTTTAGCGCTTTCATCTAAATTCCTTAGACTTCTTCAGAACAATTCAATACCATTACACTCCAGTTTAAATACTTCTTTGTGACCTATCAACATGAATCTTGAAATTCCATATCATTAACCATTTAAAGTGCCAGTGTGCTTTTCTGAATGCCATCTTTCATTAAAACATTACTTAAAAACTTTAAATACAAGATGTATGTGCCATTAAAACATATTCTTCTATTCAATATACATTTAATAAACAATTAAATAAATAATTTGATGAGTATTTTAATAAAAAATTAATACTTCATACCCACATTCCCTAACTAACCTTTCATTTTCTAAGAAAGGTTTTACAGATATGTGATCATTAATACCTGGATGGGATGAGGCATTTAATTTGATTTGCCATCTGGCTTCTAGTTCCCCTAATTTCTTTTTAATGCTCCCACCCCTTGGATATACTTTAACTGTCTCTAATATTCCAAACGAAAACATACTACAGTCCTTGTTTTCTGCTATGTGCCTCCATAAGGCATTATTAACATCCCTTTTCTTTATACTGTAATAATGATCATATATCCTTTGCCTGAGGCACCTGTCTGTCTTTCCTACATAATAACTAGGACAGTTGGTGCATTTCGCTAAATAAACAACATGTTGTGTTCTACAATTTCCTTTATTATATTTAATAGTTGTGTGATTTATGTCTTCTAATACTATACTCTCCTCATTTACTATGTATTTACACTGATTACATGAACCGCATCTTGTCGTCAAACATTTCCTTTTTCCTTTCCAACTCATTTTTAATATTATATCCATTCCTGGAGACAAATCTAGGTAGATTTCCTACTATTTCCTCTAAATTTCTGTCTGTCCTAAGAAATTTCCAATTTTTGGAAATAATATTCTTTACCTCAGCACTCCAGGGTGAATACTGTATAACACACGCTCTAGTGTAATCTATTCTGTCCTCTATCTTTTTATCAATTGTGCTATTTATTAAATTGAGAGGGCCACTTCCTATTAATGGTGTATACTTCCTACCCCATTCTTTTTTATTTTTGACCAAGAAGAGTACAGAAACAAAATGAATGAAATTTTATTAAATTCAGGGAACTACTGTACCGCTTCCAGAAATTAGGTAAATATTGGATATAATAAAATTATTTTTATATAAGTATTCTACCTAATACAGGGAGAACATTCGAGAAGGCCAACCCAGTTAGTTTCTGCTCCTCCTTACTCTCTTTCCACTAAGAAAAAAAAAACATTTCTAAGTTTGTTTCCTGCCTTTCCTGTGGGTAGTCTACTCTGGATACAGATTTGTTGTGTCCAGGACTGTTTAAGCTTCTGAGCCCCCAAGCCTTTCTGTGTTGGAGTGAAGCCTTCTAGCTTAAATTTTGTTACTTAGAACTAGCCAGTTTTTTAGTTTCAACACTTAAGTCTGTTTCTTTGAGCTCGGCACCTGTTCAGAACTCATAAGCACTAAATAAGCTACAAATAACTACAGCACTCAACTTTCCTTACTTGTCTAGAGGAAAACAGTTTCTAGTACTTAATTAAGCACCTATCCAAGCATGTCTAAGGGTCAGCTCCCGGTGTTTTCTCCTGTCTACCTGATGAATCTGGGCATCTTGGGGCAATGCAGCAATTGCTGCATGTACACAGACAACCCTCTCCTCCTACCACCCAACATTACAACCTGTGAGAGATGCACTGATATAGCAAAACTGGAAGCAAAGCTCTCGTCACCCAAGACTGGACTAGACAGTCAAGAGGAGAAGGTAAACACTTGCACTGCACCACACTCATCACATAGTCCCTCAAAACCTACACCACCAAAACACACACATAGAAACACAAAACACACACCTACATTCATGAAGGCTCTCAGTAAAAACCTGCCCAAGCAACAGGGACCTCCAAAGCAGAAACACAAGCAATCACCACCCCCCCAACACAACCCAAATGATACATAGCCCACAAACTCAGTGTGCCACTCAACCACAGCCCATAAGGCATAACAACGTACCCAACACTCTAGACAGTCATAGGTGACTCTATAGTCAGGCACACTGATGTTCCACTGACCAGGCTAAACAAGGAGAAAGTTACTGTCAGCTGCCTATCGGGTGCCAGGATCTGCCACATAAACACATGCACTCAGGTCACTCCACAACAAGTACAAATATGACTCTGTCATTGTCCATGTTGGTGTGAATGACCTGAGAGGTACCTCCCTGGACTACATGAAAAGGGACATGGAGGATCTGTCCGATCTTGTAGCCCAGGCAGGTATGACCCTAGCCCTGAGTAGCATCCTGCCATCACCCAGAATGATACCACAGTACAAGGACAAAATGACTGACTTCAACTATTGGCTAAGCTTCTGGTGTCATTCTAAGAGGATCCAGTATATGTCTGCCTGGGATGACATGATCGACAAACCACAATGCTTTGCCAGAGATGGCCTGCACTTGTCATGCCTGGGATTCCAGATACTGGCTAAAGCTATAAGCCAGACCTATAGTGCCTTTTTAGGCAAGGTTCAAATGACAAATTCACCACCGTAACAGGTACAAGCAAGCAAAATCTGAGGGTATTGCTACTCAATGCTAGAAGTCTAAGCCTCAAAATGCACTCACTCGAGGCACTCCTTAAAATGGAGAACACAGACATCTGTGCAATGACAGAGACCTGGTTTAAGGCTCCAGAGAGTTCCCCTGCATTACCAGGCTATAATTCATACCACACCTTTTGGCCACCTAACCTGGGCTGAAACACTAAAGACAGAGGCGTGTCCATTTCCATTAAGGATATCCACACTTCCAGGCTAGTTGCTCAGCATAATGCATCCGAGATTATTCAAGTGCAACTAACTCTGGGCAAGACTGCAATCCAAATTGTTGCTTACTAGAGATCCCCCACCATGCCCCAGGATTCCCACTCCTCATTTCTTATACACTGGAAAATATTAGGGTACAACCTAACACCCTAATAATGGGCAATTTCAACTACCCCACCATTAACTGGGAAAACTACTCATGTACCAACTCTTGTGCGCAACGTTTTCTAGAATTCATAAATTCCAATGCTTTGGATCAACTTATCCACACCCCCACCAGGGGCAGCAAAATCCTAGACCTGGTTATTACCAACATGGGCAACCAGTGCACCACACCAGAGGTCAATTCCTCGTTGGTCAGATCCGACCACAAGCTAATCACCCTGGACATCCACATCCCACCCCCACCCCCATTAGGGAAACCACCATAAAAAATTTCTCCAAAGCCAACTTCACACTTCTTAAGACAGAAGTGGCAAACTTCACGACACCCATGCTGATGGACAATAGAGGTATGACTGCTGAATCCTACACAAATGCACTTTATAAGCACTTAAACAAGTGCATGGATCATACTATCCCTAACAGAACCAAGATGCTATCCTCCAAAAAAGGAAGCCAATCTGGTGGTCCCCTGCCATAAACAAACTCTGCAACAAAAGAAAGAAACTGTTGCAAAAAAGAGTAAAATCCCAAGATTGGAGAAACTCCCTGGTCAGCCTCAGTAAGAAGCTGAGATCCCTCATAAAATCCTCCAAAGCTAGTGATGAAAAAAAATCATCACTGACTCTAAAGACAGCCACAAAGCATTCTATAGCTCTGTCAAGAATCTCAATGGCAACACTCAGATCTGCTCTGAGTTACAGCACAATGGCACTAAATATACAGAACCAACTGATATTGCCAACATCCTGGCAGATAGGTTCAGTGCTAACTTTACCCCCCTCTCATCCCCTAAAGGGACCATCTCTATACCAGAAGAATGCAAAGTTCCTGCAATCACAGCTGCACAGATAAAACACTCTCCAAAGCCAAGAACACAGCATCCATGGGACCTGACAACATCCCAGGCTGCGTTCTACATGAACTACAGAATGAAGTGGCACCCCACCTAAGTACCATGTTCAATCATGCCCTCACCTCAGGCTATGTGCCCACTGAATGGTGCACAGAGACGGTTATCTCACTCCACAAAGGGGGAGCCACCATGGACCCTGGAAACTACTGCCCCATTAGCCTGACGAGCCTGGTCTGCAAGGCTATGGAATGTATCATCACGGAACTTATAAACAATGACATTGGTAATCTCCAAACTCTGGACCTCACCCAGTTCAGGTTTGTAAAAGGCAGATCATGTCTCCTAAACCTGATAGAATTCTTTGAGGTGGTCACCAAAGCCGTAGATGAGGGTAATGTGGTTCACACAGCCTATCTAGATCTCGCCAAGGATCTCGCCAAGGCTTTTGACACCATCCCTCACTCTGGAATTATAGATAAACTCATTAAACTAGGTATAAATCCCTCTGTTACAAGATGGGTTGCCAACTGGCTCACTAACAGAACCCACATGGTGAAAGTACTCCAAATCCAACTTCAGACCAGTGACAAGTGGAGTACCACAGGGTTCAGTCCTGGGTCCTCTCCTGTTTGGTATCTACTTCTCTGAAGTACAGGCTAACACAGAAGGTCTTTGGCTAACGAAGTTCGCAGATGACTGCAAACTAGGAGCCATAATCAAAATTCCAAAAGATGTGGACATCCTTCAAAAGGGCCTCACTGAGACAGATGCCTGGTGTTAAAGCCATGGCCTCAATATCAATGCCAAAAAGTGTATTGTCATCCCTTTTGGTAAAAACTCTGTACCCATGAACTACCACATAGGCAGTAGTCTACTTAACACCGAAAGTATGATAAGAGACCTTGGGACACAGGTGGACAGTAGTCTTTCCTTTGATAATCACATCGCCACAGTAGTCAGGAAATCCTTCTACATGGCACACCTCATCACAAAAGGTTTCTCATCCAGGAAAAAAGAGGTCATTGTTCCCCTCTACTCATCACTCATTAGACCCATTATAGAGTACAACACCCCTTTTGGTATGTACCTCACAAGACATCTACAACAACTGGAAAGGTCACAGAAATACGTCACAAAGAGGATTACTGGCCTCAAACAGATGCCCTATGCAGACCATCTCAAAAAACTGCAGCTTTACTCCATCACATATTGTCTACTCAGAGGCGATCTCTGCCTAACACACAAAGCTATGTCAAACCCAGAGCTTTTAGACATGCTCCACTTAAAGAAATCCCAATCCCACTGAGCTACACACTGTAGGGACCTAAACCTTGTCACCACAATAAACAGAACATGCTGGAGGGATAGATTCCTGTCCCAGAGCCTTCCCATACTCTGGAACAAACTACCTATCTATATCAAACAAAGCTCCTCATTAGCACTCTTCAAGAAGAATTTTGATGATTGGATGGGAGACAGGAAATTCACCCCGGGGATCACTTCTGTGGCTCTGCTCGACAGTGGCACAGGAAAATAATTTTTTTTGGGTGGCAAAAGCCAGGGAACTTTTTGGCTAGGCTTATATAGGCCCTATGGCCAATAGTCTAGTACCTACCTATGAACCTATGATCTATCAGATGCAGGATCTTGATAAGCATTCCAGTCCCCTCCTATGATTATATAATGGTTCTTAAATGCAGCTAAAATATTGTAGAGGGACATAAAGTGCTGCTGATTACTACAGGGGGCATAAATATTTAGGATTAAAACAGGTTTCATTATAGCAGGGTTTCTGCATATTATATAGCACCATCTACCATTTGTCAGAATCACATTTTATGATATTATCCTGGAACGGTTTTTGATTATTATAGCCACCCCTGCACTATTAGTTTTTTCACCAGATGCTATAACCTGTTTGATCCATTTTTTCTCCCCGATCTTTACCTACTGCTCATTTGTCAAATGGGATTTTTGAATTAGTATTATATTTGCCTTAGACTTAAAGTAAGGTGTAAAAACAGGTTTCTTTTATCTCTTGACCTAATCCCCTTTACATTCCATGATTCAATCTCCCACATTTCTCCCTAATATATGTATTAACATTAGATGTTGGTAATGTACGATATGAATTTTGTTATGGATAAGAAGCTTATGTCAAGATTTAGCTGAATGACACATACCCCTTCTTGCCCATCCCCAATGCTTACCCATTAACCTTCTTGGCCAAGAAGGAAGGGGAAAAATAAGGAAAATTGGTTTTGTTCAAGAATTATAGAGTAATTACATCTTAGGTGGGATATTCCAGAGCTGGATTTCCCCTTAATAAAAACAAATACTATACAGAAAAAGCCCAACATACTAGTTTTCTTTTTTACATCTACTATCTATTCCCAACCTCTTCCAACATAGTAACATCTTTGTGCCCCAGAAAACAAGGATGCCAAAGTAGTGCAAAATGGATACGTGAAGATACAAAATCACTTAGTTAACAACAAGATATTAGCTTTTGTTTTAGTGTAGAACATTTAGTATTAGGAACTGCAAACTTTGATAAAAACCCCATACATTTTTACAGTATATTACGAAGGTATTCTTAGCTTGACGAGCAAGTTAGTTATGAACATTATAACATTACTGCAACTTTATACTGTCCAAGGCGCATTGGCGCTTCCTTTTACTGTCAGGTTTCAATATTCATTAATCTGCTGCAAGCCTCTTAATTTCTCATTATAGTTGAGCTTTTTGTCTCTCGAGGCTCATCATTCAGTAATGTTGTAAGCTTGTCTGATAACAGTTTAACCAAACCAGATAAACTTATAAAATATTGTTTGAACATGTATGAATATGTAGTATGCTACAGTATTACAGTTTAACAGTGTTTTTGCTTACAACTAGTTAACAAGTAGCAACGATCATCATATTTAACCTTAGTATCACTCCCTTTTAGTTGGTAACACCACAATAGGAGTGATTGCTGAAGGAGTTTCAAATGTGTAAGCTCCTACATTTACTGGGCACAGCTCATTATTTGTTCATGCTGAAATCTTTCATTTTGACTTGTTTTTCTTATCAAAATATTTTCCAGCAGCTCAAAAAACTAATGATCTTCTGCTCAGTGCCATTTCTCTTGGGCAGAACTATGCCTTCACAGATGAAGCAGAAGTAACTAGAAACCACTATATAAAATGTGCACACACTAGAATTGTGATAATTAAACATTATTATCACTAATGTCTTAAGACTTTACCAACATTAATACTAAACTGGAAAAGCAAAGGTTAAGTTGTATTGCACAGGACAAGACATTCTGAAAACATGCATGCAGCAAGTAAAGAACAGTTCACAGAGTTCTCTGTGTCACAGTAGTTTTTTTTTTTTTTTTACGCTTATGTCGATACTTAGCATGCCCAGGAAATGAAATCTGTTGTAATATATAATGAAATCCCTGTATTTCTGCTTTTTCAGTGATTTGCTACTGATACATCGGTAAATATTCTCATACAACCCCCATCAGTTAACTGCTTGCAATGTCCGGAAGACACTAAGTTACTGGGGGAAGTGCTTTGAAGGCAGGTGCAGAGGGTATTGGTATCTTCTTATCATGCTCGACTGGAAATTATGGAACATCCTTTCCGTTCCGAAAGGTCCCCTCTATACTTCCCCTCTAGTGTCAGATTTGTGTATGGGAAATTGATAGGCCTGAAATAACTATGCCTCAATTATGATCTCCCCTAGGGGGAAACATGGAATTAGCGGTATTAGATTCAATGTCCGTTTTCATTCATGAGCCGATTTACAAAGCAGGTTATTTCCTTAAAAATAGCTAGGAATACTTCTCTTGCCTCTTTGTTAGATGTGATCGAGTATTTTGTTTCTTTATTGAAGAACACTAATGTGTTTGGACATTTCATCTGGAACTTTATTTTTCTATTAATCAGGAAGCGGCAAAACAGAGAGAGCTTGTCTTGCCGGCCTTATTTGAAGGGGAAGATCCTGTGCAAAGGAGATGCGATTACCATTCCAGATGAGAAAGCCTTTTTTTGCAGCTTGCAGGATGTTTGAGACGTCCTGGTAGTTCAGTATCTTAACATAAATTGGTCTCGGTTTATCTGGTGCTTGAGCTTCTCGTAAAGCATGATGGGCTCTCTCTATTGTTATATGCTGCATCTCAAGAGAGTCATCTAATAAGATGTTTAATATTTGCTTAATAGTTATTAAGTTATGTGTAACTGACTCGGGTACTTCTCAAATAATTATATTGTTTTCTGCGTGATTGGGAGTCAAGGTCTATTATTTTGGATTGCAAGTCTTGTATTAATTTGGGGTTAGTGTCTGCACTTTGCTATATGTTGTCAATCCTTATTTCACTTTCCAGTATTTTTGCTTCTGACTTCTCAATTCTGGTTAAAAGATGATTGAATGAGTCTCCGAAGGATTTAAATTGTAGAGTGAGGTCCTGTATTGCCTGATGAATAGGATGTAGAGCTGATTTGATGTCTTCCAGGTTAACTGGTTGGTCTGTTTTTTGTCCTTTGTCTTTTTGGTGTTGTACCTTTTTCTGGAAAGGCTAGAACCGAGTATTTAGTTTTTGTTGTCAGTCTCCATGTTGCTTTCTTACTTAGACATTGTGTTGGTTTACTGCATTCCTGTTTATCATACAGGCCACTAATACCACATGGCAGGAATTATGTATTACAATCTTGAGTAATCTTGATTACATACATCTCCTTCGATGATGTGAAGCCACCCAAACGTTGCTATAAGGTATCTTGAAGAGATCTTGTATACTATTTTCAGTTTGTAGTCCTCCCCTTATCCTCTGGATTGTAGTTTTATTCAGGGTTTTTGAGAGAGCTAGGAATAGCAGTGTCTACAGAACTGCAGCCATCTTGTTCTCCTCAAGTGTACAATGTTCTGAGTGAACAGACAACACACATATCTCATACCTTCTTCCTCCTAATTTTAGTTTTCCTACTGATATTCTTGCAGCTTTAAATACTGAAAGGGATTCATAAAGGTTACCACAAAGTGTAGACTAAATGTACACTTAGTCTAATCTTTCTGCGTGACTAGAAAGTACAAATATGTGCTAAGAATTTTATTGAATACATATTGTGTATGCTTAGTGTAGGCTTTATTAAATCTGGCCCTTAGACTTTTGTTTCTAATCCTTGTAACTTTCACATTTTGTTACTGTGTATAATATGCAAATTCACACTTACTCATTTATATGCACACACACACACACACACACACACACACACACACACACACACACACACAGCTGAATAGTTATGGCAATGATACTATAAAACTGGCTATAAACTGGGATCGTGTGAGCTATGTCTCATAATCCAAAGGTGAAGGTCGCTCTAGCATCATAAAATGGTGAGGACAGCTGGAGTATGCTATACAACACTTATGAAACCATATAATTAGTAAATCAACGTATATATTTAGCTATAAAACACTTTTTTAGTGAAAGTACACATAGAAAAGCAGCCTTGTATCCAAGCAACGATGAGATCAATTCTTACAACATACAACTAGCAAGAAATTCAGTGTTCTGATTGTTAAACAAAGTTACTGCTAACATAAGAGGCCAGAATTCTGGAAATCTGACATTTTTCTGCTATTAGCAAATGTAATTAAATGTATGTTTACATTTGCACATTGTTCGGTGAGGTTAACTTGAAAAAATCTGGACACTACTAAAGGTTCCTTTATTTACATATTTATACGCAAGGGAATCCTGATGGGAAAAAATTCAATGTATACAATCCAGTAACGGTAATCATCTAACAGAATGATTAAAAGTATAACTGGCATAAGCTATAGAGAGAAAAATTATTCAAGAATAGAAAATATGGCACAGTTCTTAACAAGAGACAGTTCGTCAGTAACAAACATTATATAGAGGATTATGACTGGGTTTCTGATCATAACCAAATTGTTGTGTTTGAGAAACTGATGCAAAGAAATTTACTCTGAGGTGGTGCAAACCAAAGCTTGAGAAATGAACAACTACCGACTTAAGTTCTTATTCATTATTTGCAAACATACTCAACAGCTGCTCATCTGGTATGTGCAAATATAGTCATTTCTGAGTAGATGAGATATTTTGACCTAATACATGCATGAATGTATCCAAGTGAAAAGTATAAATGCATTTTACTATTGAAAGTGTTACTGTTCATCTTTGTTATAAAAGTATATATTTCTTGTTCAACTTTACTACAATTATATATAATGTTAACTCTACTAACCCTTTGAGGCCCAGATTGTGGCTGAAAAGGGTCAGCAGAGCAGCCTCACCTTCCCAGTTAATAAATGGAAGTTAATTAAATAAATAAATAAACCTTGCCATATATTTTAAGAACATATAACTAGTTGTTTGACTGGAAAAACTATGGGTTACAGAGGAAGAGAAGAGAAAAGTGCTAAGGGTTTTAGTGCTAAGGGTTTTAGAGCTTTGAAAGCTGTAAATACAGTACTGGTGCACACCTTTAGTTGCTTCAGTGCACTATTTATGTGATTCAGAATGATTTAATGTGAAGCAAAAGCCTAACTGCTGAAGGTTTTCACATCACCATAAGCATGAATGATTCACAGACCACATTCCTGCTACAGTTTATGCTGAAGTGGCCATAATGCAGACAGTTGTCTCTCTGGTGAAGCCTCATGTAAATGCAGAAGGTCTAGGAAAGACTAATACATATTATCAATGTGCTCTCCCACAGAAATGTTACTGGCAGTGCAGTAACATGGTGCAGTGATTCGGAATTGTGCTCTCCCACAGAAATGTTACTGGCAGTGCAGTAACATGGCGCAGTGATTCGGAATTGTGCTCTCCCACAGAAATGTTACTGGCAGTGCAGTAACATGGTGCAGTGATTCGGAATTTCTTTACAGAGTTATTTTTTTAAGGAGGAGGAAATGGTAAATGCTATCAAAAAGATAGTGTTCACCAACTTACCTCATGGGAATGGGGTGACTACAGGTAGGTATCATGAAGTTGTGTGTGTGTGTTGGCTTGTGGGCACTTGACTGCTTGTTTCCATGAGTCTTTGTGTTTTAGTATGTGCCCTTGTGAGCATGTGTGCGTCTGAATGTGTTTGTGTGCGTGTGTTATGCTTGTTGGGGGTCCCCATGCTACCACCATGTGTGGGCTAGAAGGCAGAAAATTAATGCAACCAGGTCTGACACAGCAGTATTCAATTCAGAGACATAGTACTTGGCTATAAACTAGGTATTTCTCTCTTTTTAATTTCTCCAAATCTCTTGGGTTTCTAATACCACAATGAACATTCTTCCCGATTCTTAAGTCAGGGTATAATTAAAGTTCATTAAATTATTGTTGTATCTCTGATGTTAGCCAAAATGGCTTTTCACAGAACCTGCAATGTGCCCAGAACTGAATTCTCCTGCAATTCATATGGAGTTACATGCATTGGTAGCATATCTAAATACGATTGTAAAGTCTCTTTTATTAGACTCATTGCTCCTACTACTGTTGGAACTGTCTGGGTATCTTTCCTCCACATTACTGTTGTTTCTGCCTGCAAATCTTGATATTTTATGACTTTGTGCCTCTCTGTACATGACACACTGTAATCGCTACATGTAGCAATTTCAGTGATCAATGTTACTTTTGTCCTTTTTTTCATGGACTACTACATCTGGTTTTCTCACATCTATTTTTTTGAATTGTTGATAATGGGTGATCCCATCTGATGTTCACTTCGTCACACTCTAGGTTCATAGGTGATTACTACACTAATGACCACAAGAGCCTTTTTAAGCTTAGCTATGCATCCCAAATCTCTGACAAGTTCTGATACCCTTGATAAGTGTAAGCATGGGCCTGGGAGATGA
This sequence comes from Protopterus annectens, assembly GCF_019279795.1. Classification (NCBI taxonomy): domain Eukaryota; kingdom Metazoa; phylum Chordata; order Ceratodontiformes; family Protopteridae; genus Protopterus; species Protopterus annectens. The sequence goes on from NC_056739.1 coordinate 922,492,948, forward strand.
ACCATTTACAGGTTACCTCTCTCCATTAGAGACACAGGTGCCGGACCAGGGATGAATTTCCGGTTTCCCATTCAATTGTCAACTTGCACTTGAATTGAGTTAGGGAGGAACTCTGCTTCACATGGATGGGGAGCCTGTTCCATAGACAGGGTAGTCTCTGGGATACATACCCATCTCTCCAGCAGGTCCTATTTATATCACATGTTTATGTCTTTAAAATGGGTAATTCTAGTACTGTTTGTTTTGTGGATATGCAGGAGGTTCATCAGAGTGGGGTATGGCAATGCCCTGTATGCCATGCATAGATCTCCCTAAAAAGCCTGTAGGATACAGAATACAGGGATAGGGCCTTTAGGCAGTCTGCATAGGACATATTACTTACACTCTATATTCTTTTAGTGAGGAACCTCTGTGGATGTTCCAATTTTTGGATATGCCTGGTTAGGTACATACCAAAGGGGACTGTAAGTAAGCTTCTGAGCCCACCAAGCCTTTCTGTATTGGAGGGAAGCCTTCTAGCTTATCATTGGGAATGGTAATCACTAGGTAGCCTATTTACTACAGGAGGAGTGGTTTCTGGCCCAGAAATTGTAGTTTATTGGCAGTTTTTCCATCTCTTTCAACTTTCTGGTTTAAAAGCCCTCATTTGTGCTTGTTTCCCACCTCTCCTGCAACTAGTCTAGTCCAGATACAGATTTTCTGTATCCAGGACAGTTTGTAAGCTTCTGAGTAGTGTCAAAGTCTGCTCTTCAATTTTTCCCTTAGATCTACTAGTTCTCTCCTCTCCTGCACTTTTACTAGCTTATTAATCTAGCACTTTACCAGACTTCTTGTAGCAATTATTGTAGCACACAAAAGTGCTACCAGCACTAAACGTTCTACAAGGAAACAGTTCCAGTACTTATTATTAATGCCCAACCCTCCAGGCATGTCTAAAGGTCAGTTCCATGTGCTTTCTCTTATTAACCTGGTGAACTTGGGCATCCTGAGGCAATGTAGCAACTGCCTCATGTACACTGACAACCATCTCCTCTTACCTGTCAAAACTAATCACCTTGGAAATCCACACCACCCCCCCACACACAAAGGTAACCACCACAAAAATCTTCTCCAAAGCTAACTTTGGGCTCCTAAAAACAGAGGTAGCTAACTTCACTGCACCCCTGCATAAGGAGATCAGTTGCATTACCACTGAATCATACACCAATGCACTGTACGAACACGTACACAAATGCATGGATGTTGCCATACCCAATAAAACCAAGACGCTCTCCTCCAAAAAAAGGAAGCCAATCTGGTGGTCCCCTGCCATAAACAAACTCTATAACAGAAGGAGGAAACTGATGCAGAATAAGGACGTCTCAAGACTGGAAAAACTTCCTTATCAACCTCAACAAAAAATTGAGATCCCTCATCAAATCCTCTAAAGCTAGCTATGAAAACAGAATTTCAGCAGATAGTAAAGACAACCACAAGGCCATCTATAGTTATGTAAGGAATCTCCATGGCAATACCCAGATTTGCTCTGAGCTACTGCACAATGGTTCATCCTATACTGATCCAACAGATATTACCAATATACTGGCCAACAGATTCAGTGCCAAATTTAACCCCCCCAAAGGACCAGTCACAATACCAGTAGATTGCAAGGTACCCAGTATTACTGCCGCACAGGTTAAAACAGCACTGTCCAAGGCCAAGAACAGAGCTTCTATGGGACCTGAAAATATCCAAAAAACGGCAATCTGGAAGTCCGTGAACAATCTGCCCTTGCCAGACATATTAATGAATTTCCTGGACATAATTTTAAGTTTTGGATTCTGGATCAATTAATACCAAACATTAGAGGTGGTCCTATTGAACTGCAACTTGAGCGTTTGGAATTGATATGGCAAATCAGATTGTTTTGCTATTGTCTACCTGGTTTGAATGATATTTGTTCTATTATGCCTATTTTAAAATTACGTAGTTTAATTAGATAATACCAATTATTTTTATAATAAAATGTATATAATACTTTATACTAGTTGTTGAAATACTATTATATCTATTTAAAATGATAGTTAGAATGTAAGAAGAGAATTAATAATAAATTAATATATTATTAATTTTTTATATTTTTAATATTTAATATCATTTTACAAGGAATGCTATTACTTTAACGAATATGAGATTTAGCATATAGGGAGAGTAAATGAACTAACTGAATGAAGTTTGTTTTTAGGGAGAGTATTATTTTATACTATTTCATTCTTAATCTAACTTTAATATAATAAAAGTAAGATATTTTGAAGGTTATATATAGAATGAATGGTCCGTAGGGTTGGATATGTTGGGTTTGTAGATATGAATATACTAATTTACTAATTTACTAATATACTAATACACCGTATTTTTTTAGTATTAATGTTTTATTGTTCTACTTTCAAAAAGACTTTTAATGTTGTTAGATATTCATTTAATATACTAAAGTTATAATAATACTAATTTTGCCTTTAATATTTGTATGATAAAAGTTTTAATGATGCTGGTCTTTTAAATGCAGTAATCAGCTTAACATCAGCTGACTTTTAAAAACCTATATTAAGGGTGTGTTTTGTATTAATGGATTCTCCGAAGAAGTTCGAGTATTTGAATAAAAAAGTGTGTTCACGGACTTCCAGATTGCCGTTTTTTGGATTTACTAGCAGTTTCTTGTTGTTTGGTGCAGTATGTCGAGTCTGGGTAGTCCTGGTAGTTCCGTGGAAGCATTACCAGTTTCCCCTCAGTCGGAGGTGAACGAGGGAGTTAATGACAACTCTAAAGACGTGAATATATTGAATTTGATACAGGGTCTCTCTCAACAAGTAGAGAGACTCACTGAGAAAGTTGATAAACTTTCGGAACCGGTATCAGTAACACAGCTTTTTCGGCAACAACCCAACAGTCAATGATTAAACAGCGCTAATCAAGGGAACATTATTTCTTCATTCAATTTTGGCGCCACAACTCCCATTTGTTCTGGAGCCTCGCAAGCTGCCGGCAACTCTACCTCTAGCTCTTCAGCTAGCATCCCTTGCGGGCAGGGACAAGCAGTGTCTCCGTTGATGAATTCTACTAATAACTTAATGGGTACTGAAGCTACAAGAGATAGGATGGGCTTTCCTGTCTCTGGCACTTGTTCCAAACGGAACAATGTTTCTACACACTTGGATGGCAGTAATATGAACAACCCAGGGCTTATTGGATTACCAAACTTGAAAGACTGGCTATGTGCAAACAATGGTTGGCATTTTAATAACGCAACGCCAGGATTGGTGAGTCCAGCTAGGGAAGAAAATAGTATTTTAAACCTGCTAAATGAGTTTGACCATGTCTTATTGAAATTTAAAAAATATGCATTGGAAATTGACTATTTCAACGAATGTATCAGATTGCAAATAGTACCTAAGGGCCTAAGAATATGGCAGTATCCAACAAGCTTGGTCCCAAATTCTAATTTCCATTTAGATTTGATAAAATTGTTTAATAAACAGGGCCTGGAACTATTAGAATGAATGAAAACTAACTATACATTATTTAACGAAGAATTGAAAGTTAGTATTTCATTACTGGATACGCAAATTAAATCACACCCTGATTTTCCTAGGTATAAGTTTGAATACCTAAAAATTTTTGAGACTATTGAAGCCTTCCTAGTGAAAGCTAGAGCTATCAAAAATAAAAAAATCCAAAGGGACTGTGTACAATATGATGAAGGAACAGCTTATCCAGTCCCTCCACCAGCTCAACAGTGGAATAAATCAAAAATAAATGGGTTACCTAGGATGGGTGGCCTATCAACATCTCAGACTTTACCTTGTAACACTGGTATCAACAATAGCAGTGGGAATGGCAATATGGATACACAACCCAGGGTCCTATCGGCTGATTCCGATCAACCCACCCCTTCTACATCTTCTACAAGCAGTATTTCGGATAAAGAAGATGGTTTACGAAGGAGTGAGCATATACAAAACAAGAACCCTGGAGGTTCAAATTCTGTTTCATACAACAGTGGACAATCTATTAACAATCGAAATAACTCTAAGCATTCAAATTTTCAGAGGGGAAGGGGTCAGAACAGATGGAATCAGAGGAAGAGAACGAACAAATGGAAATAGTAGAAAATGACTTTTCATCTAATTTTCTTCTTATTAAGAATACACAAGGAGACTTTTCCATTTATAATTATTCTTCTATGCCTGTTCCCCCTGAGCTAGCTGATTTATTAGCTAAAGGTCTTACGTTTGTCCCCCTAAATAATTTGAATGTTACAAACTGTATTATTGATTTGAAATTATATGTTCATAAATTGAATTTAGCGATGGTTCTGGGGAATACCTTACTCGATGGCAATAATGAGCACAGAATTCCAAGTACTTTTAATCCACCTCTTCATAGTAATTTACTATTATATGAAAAACTATGTGAATTGGATCTTAGGAACTTCCACTATATAAATAACAACAAAAGGAAGAGTAATTTGAATTCTGATGAGTTGGATTGGCTAAATTTCCTACGGAATTTTAAGGTCTGAATAATGAAACCAGACAAAGGTGGGGGATTGGTTTTTATGGACCAGTTTGACTATATCAATAGGATAGAAGTCATGCTATCGTCCAATTCCTATGAACAAGTCTCACTAAACGAATATAATCAAGCCTGTAAAAGAGTTAAAGGCTATATTAATGATTTATTTATAGAAGGGAGAATAGATTTAGACCAACTTAATTATTTAACTATACCATCTCCGATTGTACCTATTCTCTTCAGAATACCAAAAATACATAAGAACTTGGTAGACCCCCCCTTCAGACCAATTGTAAGTGGGAAGAATAGTATGACCTATGCTTGTGCTAAAATGGTAGATAAACTTTTGAATAAATATGTTAAACTTGAATCTGCCATTTGCAAGGATTCATGGTCATTCTTAGGTAAGATTAATGAACAGCCTTTCAATGAAAATATTAATTTATTAACTATAGATGTCAAAGACCTCTATACGTCAATTCCACAAGACTTGGGTATATAATGGGTGACATTAAATCTTCAGAAATTGAATGCCCCAACATCCGAGATCTGGCTTATTGAAGAATTATTAACAATAGTTCTGGCTCATAATTTTATAGTATTCAATTTTAAGTTTTACCATCAAAAGAAAGGGGTAGCCATGGGCTCCCCTTGTGGTTCGAGCTTTGCAAATCTGGTCATGAGCTTTTGGGAAAAGGAATATGTTTTGGTTGAAACTGAGTTTACCTCTAAAATAAAGTTTTATACGAGGTATTTGGATGATATTTTCATCCTACTGGAAGGATCCGCTCAACAAGCAGTACAACTTATTGATTATTTCAACTCAACTACTAATTTTCTAGAATTTACATTTAACTTTAGTGTTAAAGAAATAGCCTATCTTGATGTATATCTCATCAAGAATCAACCACTGGGTAGGTTTGAATCCAAAATATTTAGGAAAGTTTCATATTCTAATACTTTCCTACACTTCACTAGTGCATATCCTACCTATCAAAAGAAATCAGTGGTCAAAAGTCAGGCTGTTAGAGCAGCAAGAATGATTAGTAACACTGAAGATTTTTTAGATGAATGTAAAAATTTAAAGGATATGTTCTTGAATAGAGCTTATCCAAGCAATTTTATAGATAACATTTTGGATGAGGTCATAATCAAAAGAAATAATGGATTTTACAAACCAATTTTGCTGAGAGCAGAGTCTAGTATATTCCCTTTGGCTAGCCCCAACCTAGAGAATTTATCTAACATAAATGAGGGAAATGTCAAATTACCTTTCAAATATAGTTTGACTCTTACTTATTGTTCTGATTTTTCTTTATTAAAAAATGTTTTTTATAAAAATTGGAACATTTTGAAGGAAAATAAAGATCTAATATCTAAGTTGGGTTCTAAGCCAAAAATTACAGTGAGACATGATCTAAATTTTAAACAACTTTTAGATGGTATTAATAACAAACCCAATTCGACCACAAGTTATAAGAATATGTCGGACTGTGGCAGTTGTCCTTATTGTAAATGTATTACTGTAGGGAACACTGTAAAAATAAATGATTTTGTCTTAAAAAGCAAATTTAAGAATAATTGTAACTCTAAGATGGTTGTAAATGCCAGTTATGCCCTTGCTTAAACCATCCGCTTAGAGACAGAATATCATGTTTACAACATTAAAAAGGGCTCTCCTGAGAATGCCCTTGCCAGACATATTAATGAATTTCCTGGACATAATTTTAAGTTTTGGATTCTGGATCAATTAATACCAAACATTAGAGGTGGTCCTATTGAACTGCAACTTGAGCGTTTGGAATTGATATGGCAAATCAGATTGTTTTCCTATTGACTACCTGGTTTGAATGATATTTGTTCTATTATGCCTATTTTAAAATTACGTCGTTTAATTAGATAATACCAATTATTTTTATAATAAAATGTTTATAATAAAATGTATATAATATTTTATACTAGTTGTTAAAATACTATTATATCTATTTAAAATGATAGTTAATTAATAATTAATATATTATTAATTTTTATATTTTAATATTTAATATCATTTTATATGAGATTTAGCATATAGGAGAGTAAATGAACTAACTGAATGAAGTTTGTTTTAAGTATTATTTTATACTATTTCATTCTTAATCTAACTTTAATATAATAAAAGTAAGATATTTTGAGGGTTATATATAGAATGAATGGTCCGTAGGGTTGGATATGTTGAGTTTGTAGATATGAATATACTAATTTACTAATATACTAATACGCTGTATTTTTTTAGTATTAATGTTTTATTGTACTACTTTCAAAAAGACTTTTAATGTTGTTAGATATTCATTTAATATACTAAAGTTATAATAATACTAATTTTGCCTTTAATATTTGTATGATAAAAGTTTTAATGATGCTGGTCTTTTAAATGCAGTAATCAGCTTAACATCAGCTGACTTTTAAAAACCTATATTAAGTGTGTTTTCTGTATTAATGGATTCTCTATTTGAATAAAAAAAGTGTGTTCACGGACTTCCAGATTGCCGTTTTTTGGATTTACTAGCAGTTTCTTGTTGTTTGGACCTGACAATATCCCTGGCTGTGTTCTACATGAACAAGAGTGAACTGGCACCTTACCTGTGTGCCCTGTTCAATCACAGCCTCACTTCAGGCTTTGTCCTTATCGAACAGTGCACTGTTACAGTCATCCCTCTCCACAAAGGAGGAGCGACTACAAACCCTGGGAACTTTCACCCCATTAGCCTGAGTCTGATATGCAAAGCTATGGAACGCATCATCATGGACCTAATAAACAAGGATGTAGGGAATCTCCAAACTCTGGATCCCACACAGTTTGGTTTTATGAAGAGTAGATCAATCCTACGGAACATGGTCAAGTCAACTTCTTTGAGTCAGTCACCAGAGCTGTGGATGAAGGCAAGATGGCTCATACAGCCTACCTTGATCTGCCCAAGGCCTTAGATATGACTCCCCACTCAGGAATCATAGAAAAACTCACTAAGCTAGGCATCAACCCCTATATCACTAGGTGGGTTGCAAACTGGATCACAGGTAGAACCCACAGTGTGAAAGTAGCTGACTGGCAGTCAGACTGCCAACCAGTGGTGTCCCACAGGGTTCAGTCCTGGGTCCCCTCCTGTTTAGTATCTACTTAAGTCCAGGCCAACATGAAGGGACTCTGGCTGACAAAGTTTGCAGACGATTGAAAGTTGGGAGCTATTATTCACTCCCCAAGTGATGTTGACATCCTACAGAAAGGCCTCACTAAGACCAGCGACTGGTGTCAGAACCATGGCCTTAAGCTCAATCCCAAAACATGTGTTGCCATCCCCTTTGGGAAAAACCCGGTTCCCATGAATTACCACATCGATGGTAGTCCGCTGAACACAGAAGGCATTATAAGAGATCTGGGGAACACAGGTTGACCACAACCTCTCTTTTGACCACTACATTGCCACTGTGGTCAGAAAGTCCTTCTATGTGGTACATCTCATTACTAAGGGTTTTGCATCCAGGAAGAAAGACGTCATGGTCTCCCTCTACTTTTCCCTCATTAGGCCAATCATTGAGTACAATGCCCCATGTGGCATGTACCTCACTAAACACCTGCAACAACTGGAGAGGCCGCAAAAGTACCTCACAAAGAGGATCCTAGGCCTTAAACATTTGTCCTATATGGACACACTAAAAAAACTCCAACTATTCTCTATATCATATTGCCTACTTAAAGGTGATCTCTGCTTGACTTACAAAGCCATGACTGACCCAGCTCTGTTAGAAATGCTACATCTGAAGAAATCCCAATCCCTCCGCACCACATGCACTAGAGACCTCAACCTCATTACCACAATCAACAGAACATGCTGGAGGGACAGGTTCATAAACCAGAGACTGCCTATGCTATGGAATAGACTTCCCATACATGTGAAGCAGAGCACCTCACTGGCCCTCTTCAAGAGAAATCTTGATGATTGGATGGGGAATAGAAAATTCACCCCAGGGATCAGTCCAGTGGCTTTACTCGACAGAGGCACTGGGAACTAAGGTCGGGTGGCACAATGCCAGGGTAATCCTATAGGCTTATAAAGGCCCCATGGCCATTAGTCTAGTACACACGTATGAACCTATGCTGAATGCCGAATACAGTGGAACAATGACTTCCTTGGACTTAGATGCCATACCTTTGTTTATAAGTTGCGCAACAGAGAATGATTTCCTCACCACAGTGACATGTGATAGTCAAAGGCTAGATTACTGTATGTGTATCCCTAAGTCCCTGACTACTGGGTCAACTCAAAGGGGTGTATTGTCAATATGATAGTTACCAGGGATGGAGGACTTCCCACAGGATACCATTACGCATTTTTTGGCATTTAGTTTTACTCCATGGCTTTGTGGTTCATGTTTTCAATGCTTCTCAGCTACTTCTATACTGTAGTGTTTGCACAATCTCCAATTCAAACAATCTTGCCACATGTTTGTGCCTTTCATTGTACAAGCCCTCTGCCATGAGTATATCACACCCAGCCAATCTCTGTAGCTTTACCTTTTGATTTGGACATTCTTGCTTTCATGCCACCTGACCAACCTAATTTAACAAATTAGCTTGGACATTGAGAATCTTTATCACAAGCCTGGGGATTCAGAAAGAGAGAAAAAAAAAACAAAGAAAGAAAGAAACAAAGAAATTACAACTGCTTTGAAAGTTGTAGCACACTTAGTGCTGCATCTGTATGCTTGATCTAAGAGCTTTAGAAGCTGTAATGCACTTTATGCTGCAAGACACACTAAAAAGAAGCATGGCTGAATGAAGTATTCTACATTGTAACAATTTGAAAGTTTGGGACTAGCAGTGTGGAGAATAAACGGATGAAAATCCAGACTTACATATATTAAGCCTGAGACTGCCATTTGTCAGAATATTCCCTTTTCTCAGAAGTATGTTGATCTTGGAATTTAAATAAGTTTGGGGTTGTATATGTGGGGCTTGCCTCTCCCCAAGAAAAGATTTAAGGAAAGAGTGAAGTTTAATATTTGTTCTTTACCTGCATTTTCAGTCTTTTTTTCTGCATGTCAGGACTTGTCATTTTAAGTCCTGACATTTCAATAGGGAGCCATTTTACAGCTTTTAAAATGGAGTTTTCCAACGCTGCTCTGTGGTAGTTGCTAGTTATGTTTTAGCAAGACTCTAGACCATAACATATGAAAACCTCAGCAAAGCTCTCTGTTCCTATATATACTAGCAAATATGGTAATAACATTAATAACTGATTTTTAGTAGAGATAAAATGATTTACATAACAGATAATAAAATAGTCCAGTTTCATTTATATAATTCAAAATGGCAATAACAATAAACATTAGATAAATCATAAAACTATATACAGAATAAGATGAATAACTAAAACATTTAAACTACTTTTTTATCTTTATGCTTTTTATTCCCATGCCTGTTGAGCACTGAGCCTTCCTCTTGTGTAATTCAGATTGTTTCATTCCTGTACCAGGGATGTAGTCAGTACAGTATGGAGTGAGACATCTATAAGAGCAGTCATCCAAACAGTCAGATGGGTGCTTGGTGCTCCTGCTCATATACAGTCTTTCCAGTTTCACTCCCAAAAAAACACACTCCTTCATTCTTCACTCAGTTAAGTCCAGCTTTCCTCCTGGAGAGATACCTGTGGTGACCAAACTTGCTTTTCTCTGGGCTAAGAACTACATAATACATCACCTGCAATATTCACATTGTCCAAGATGTGAGCAATGGGGTATTTCTACATACCCCTAAACCTTCCTCTGGTGGTGAAGACAGTACCTGCATCGCCACAGGGGCTCACTATCTATGCTTGCAAACCTACTCCTGTGCAAGGACAAGAATTACTATCATCAGCTTAGGGAGTTGCAGCTTACATCTTTCCTGATGTCTGCAAGGATGCTGAAACTAAGGGGTAAGGGGGGCAAGCCCCCCCCCCCCACTTTAAATGTAGTCATCAACTGTGCCCTTGGCTCAGCTGTATTACAAAACTAATGGGAGCAGTTATACTATTTATTAGCAGGACTTCACACTTCCCTCCACAAACATTGTAATAGAACACTGGTAGTCAACAAGTGCCTTATTAAAACAGAGTATAAATACAAATGATCACTGTGTTTTCCCAGTAGTCTTATGATTAGAGATTGCTGAAAGCTGCAGACATGTGATTCTTTAGGATTAGTTTTCTTTTGCAGGTATACATTTTATTTTAATTCCTGCAGATAAATGCAGCAACTCCACTAGGTACATTTTGAACAAGAAGATGACAAAACTGTAGTAAAATGAACAGATTCCACTCAAAGACAAGAGTGAATTTTTCTTTGAGCCAAGTATGTTTATTATATATATATATGAATTTCTGGCAGGAAAGTAGATAGAGCTGTGAGCAGCACAGCTCTCAGCTACCCCTGATTTGACAAAATGTCAATGATTTTGTCTCATACTTTTGTAGTGTGTTCCTCATAAAATTTGTGGTTTTCAGCTTGGTAAATTGTTGAGATCAATGTCCCTAAATAATGGCAGACATTTAAGTTTCATACTTTATACACAATGGAAAAATGCATGCTAATAAAAAGCTTGTTCCATCAATTTCCTAATTATGTAACAGAAATATTTAAAACATGTCCTAAATTTTGAGCCTTGGTACCTCATTATTTTTATTTTTCCCCCCGATTCTTGCACTATGATTTTGAGAGTTATGGCAGGCAGTGGTAAAAGTAACAGAATACACATTTTTTAATTTGTATTTACTTTTATTTAGATCGACACGAGAGTGCCCGAATAGTAAATTGAAATATATTACTTTGGCCCCTTTTTACCACTTTAATTACCATAATCAGAAGTGGCCATCTGTTTTGGGGGTGTTCAGCAAAGGGAAAGCAAAGGGAAGCAAGGATGAATATAGTATAGTGATCACTGATGTGGCTTGGCAGAGAGTGGGGACAAGGCATAGTGTCTGAAAACTGCAAGATGAATTACATTACTGTGATTGTGCCTTTACTTTCTTGGAATGAAATTAGATTTGTGGACAGTGACAACAGTACATATTGCCCACTGCAAAATTACAGTTATTTTTTTTATTTATTTTTTATGGCAATCAATGTGGGGAGTGGTATGCTATAGCAGCAAGTGGAAACATTACTGTGGCTGTTACTACAGTGTTTTGGGAAACTTTGCATGTGGTGATTGCCAGAAGTGGCTTATCAGTTGGGAGGGGCAGTCTTTGGATAAAAGCAAAAGACAGTTACACAATTCTTGTAAAGCAATCATTGATACCAGTAGATTGGTGATAGGGGTGTGTTTGTGTCTGTCCAAGAATAAAAGGTTGAAATAAATTATTGTGGTCATTGTATGTCACTTTGTTTACAATCAAAGATCAGAGATATATGCAGAAGATGGAGGTATTTTTTGCAGTAGTGTGTGAAGAGGCATGCTATACATTAAAGTACAGGGATGTTACTTGATCACTGTCGAATACAAATTAAATGGCTTGTTGGGGAGGAGTCAGTGTATGGTATGATAAAAATAATAGTTAAAGATACTTACGCCAGTAACATTGTTGGAGGTACATGCTTTAAATACAAACAGCAATAAGAGGTAAAAACAACAGATAGATTGGATGAAAATGCTCAGTATCAGAGGTTACTTACTGTATATTTACTGACATTTTTGAAAAAAAAAATCACTCCCACTTAATATAAGTTTGTGCCAGACAAAGCAATTAAAACAATCAGTATAAGCACTAATGTATAGAGCTAAAAGGCATGTGTTTTGGCAGGAGTTGGTGTTAGCTACTCTTCTTGCCTTTGAAGTTTTTGATTGTGGCATAGCAGTTAGCACTGTTGCTTCACAGTGCTCACTTCTCCAGATTAATTCTCAGCTGAAGCACCTTCTGAGGACAGTTGTAATTCTTCCCTGTGTAAGGATATTTTCCAGGTGATCCAGTATCATTGTACATCCTAAAGACATGCCTTAAGTGAATTAAACCTCCACCAAATTGCCACTCGTTGCATGTGTGCATGTGGGCGGTGTGAGAGTGCACATGGACGAGTATCATATGATAAAATTACTAAGTATATAACTTTTCTACCATAAATCACAACTGATGATTAATAACTCTCAAACGATAAAAAAAAAAAACACCACTAAAACTGTGTTATTCATGCTAGCAGACATTCACCCCATCATATTCTTGGCATTCTCTCACATTTGTAAAAATAGCTACCATTTTGTGCATAATTGGCTACTGTAATGCAAGCATCCAGCAAGTCAATGGACCCCCATGATGACATGTATAGCAGATGTCACAAGGCTTACCCAAACTCAGATTCTGCAAGCTAAAAGACAGCCATTTACAATTTATTATAAATTGCATCAAGTGGAACTGTGACAGTGGCATTGTTTCTGTAGCTGCATTTTTAAATATCCAAAGCTTGTCTTGTTTCTATATTCCAAGATATTTAGATGCAAGTTTGCATTAGATTTTATTGCTTTCTACAGTTGAAATACTATTAGGATTTAAAACTCATGATGCATATTCTGGTAGTAAAAATTTGTGATTGTGTGAGTGTGCTTGTCTAAGTATGCATGTATGTGTGGGTGTTCTTTTACTCAAACTCAGAAACTAGCACTTATTTTCTCTGGTATACAAGGACCTGCCAGACAAAACACAAATATGAACCTCTGTGGTTTCTATCTCTACCTATTGTCCTGGCAGCCCACTGCATACTTTATGAATTTGTGAATTTGGAAATCACAAAGCTAGTTCCTCATCAAAGAGTAAAGTATGCAGGAAAGTAGGATGGAGAATAGCCATGTTTGCTTGGAAATTGTACCATTTTAGATGGAGATGTGGCTTAGTTAGGTCTGTAATGGGGTTTTGTGGTAGAGTTCACATCAAAACCTTCTCTTCACCCCGTTTCTCATACTTCAAAGGTTTATTAATCAGGGTGAAAAATCATTTTATGAAGACACTGCAAAAAGGTGAATACAGAAAGGGTCCATTTTCCCTCAGAACATACCTTTATTCAGACAAATAAGAGAGATCAGTGAAGACATATTTTACACACTTCCACACTAAAAGAAGTTGTGAAAATTCAAGATAGTAATCAGCTTCTTTTTTTGTTGCTTCCTCAAGCAGCTTGAATGGTTCACAGGATCACAGGATCATTAAATTGAGTCACAAGATCATTTACATCTTGCCAATACCTGCCCTCATGTTGTACCCTCCTTCTCAACAAGGGCAGAACAAGTCAGTCCTGGAGCAAATGTATGGGTACCCTTACAATCAAAACAAGCAAAAGGACAAGTTCCTGCAGTAAACGAGGTCTGATATTAATTCCACGAACCATATGCACAAGTTCAAATGAAACACTTGTAGCTTGTAAAAACGTTAATACAATGTATACAGCTTTCAGGTAGAACCCTTCTTCAGTGCAAAGACATACATATGTTCTAACAGCTGTTTTTGCAATTATTATAATACCATCTGCATGTGTTAACAGAACGGGAATTCTTAACCCTTCAGGTGTTATATACCCTGCCTCCTTCATTTTGTAATTTATTTCACTTACTAATCTTAACTAATGCAAAAAGTATACAACTCAATGTACATCCCTGTCTTATACCCTCTTCATATGTGTCTTATGGCTTAGCCAGCCATTTACAAGTATTTTTACTTTATTATTACTATACACCGGCATATACAATTTCCTAACGTTCTCACATATATTATATTCTTTCATTATTACCCATAAGATTTAATGTCCAATTGTGTCACATGCCTTATTAAGGTCTCCAATCATGATTCACTTCTTTTCTGTTCATAATATCATCCACAATTTCTCTATCATTAATAACTCTTGACAACCCTTCCCCTTTATACTATATATGCACATCTTCCATAATATTTTCCACTGTAGTTTCAAATCTGTATTTTAGATCTAATCATCATTATTATTCAGTGCTCTCGGTCTCCAGTTTTTTAATGGTCTTCCACCTTCCTTCTTCCATATTAATTTAGGTATTTCATTACATAATTCTTTATACATAAAACTTTCATTTAACCATTTACTTAAAACCTTTAAAAAATTATTTTTTTTCCAGTCACCTAAATTTTTATACATATCATACCCTATTCCATCCGGCCTACAGACAAATTTATATTTACTTGTCATAATACTTCATCTAGCTCATTTAAAGAAACTACTTTTCCAATTCTTTATTCTCTTTTTCTGTTAACGTTTTTGCTTTCCATGTTTTTTACTACCTTCTTTTTTTTCCTTTTAAACATTTCTTGTACATATTGTACTTCACTATTCATAATCTTTTCCCGAGTTCTTTCTCTCTCTCCTTTTACTGTCATTACACTACAATCTTCCTTTACTAATCTGCTTAAGTAACTTGATACTTCTTCCAATTTACCTTGTAAAAAATATCTTTGCTTATATAAAAATTCTTCTATTTTTTCATGATTCTTTCAAAATAATTATTTATTTGTCAAAGTACCTTCTGTCAGTGTTCTAAATCTTCCAATGCAACATTATATGTTCTTTTATATTTTTTCTCTACTTTTCACACATCATATTGCCACTGTAAAAAAATATATATATTTTTCCTTTAAGATCTTCCACCATGCAGACCAATTTTTGTAAAATGTTCTCAAAGTAATATGAACTTTCAATAACTGTATTGCTAATTTCTTTCCTTTTCATTCCATGCTTCCTCATTCATCATTTTTATTCTATTGCCTATTTTATATATTCTTTGCTTTCCTTTATCTCTGTTCATACTGCAGTATTATCAGAAAATCATGTTTCAACTACCTCCCCTTCTCCTATAAGTAAACTTTGTGATGCTATAAAATAATCCATTTCACTTCTATACATACCCTTTTATAAGTCCATGAATTTTGGTCCAAAAGTTACTTACCACAGCTTATAACTTCTGCCATTTTTCTACATCATTTTCTTTCTTTCTATGATTGCCTCTTAAATCACAATTAAAGTCTCCGGTTAGTATAATATTCATATTTATCACTACATAGTGTAAAATCTGATGAAAAACTTTCCCTTTCTTTACAAGTAGTATAAGCATATAATGTTATAATTCTATATACTTGTTCTTTCTATTTTAAATCTGCAGTGGTTAATCTTCCCATTTTTTGCTGAAGTTACATCTAATATCTTTACTGTATTTCTACAGAATATGGCTATTCCAGAACATCTCTCATTTCCCAAATTCCAGATTATCTTTCTTCCCCACAGTTTTTCTGTTTGTAAATTGTTCTTCATTTGTTAAAAATCTGGTGTCTTGCAATCTAATTGCATTAACATCACATGTATTACACTCCTCCAAAATTCATATCTTATTATATTCTTAATACTATTCACATTTACAGAAAGCACTCTTAAATTTTCATTTTCCCTTTTCCTTATTTTCATGGTTTCATACATTTATAGTTAATTACTAGGCTAGCCTAGCCAATTTTCCTCTCAAAGGTGAGAATCAAACACTGTACTTTGTGTCTGTGAGTCAAACACCTTAACCATTATACCAATCCCCTCATTAGCTGCATGTATTCTTTTTCATTCATTTCCTTATTTTTTCTTTTGTACTTATCTCTTTAAAATTGTCTTTCTGTATTTTCCCCATTTACTAATAGAATTTCTTTGTCTTTTACTACCTCCCAAATTATATCTTCTTCATCACTTATTTCAGAGCCGCATTCTATGTCCTCTTATTTTTTTCCTTCTATTTCTATTACTTTTAAAACTTCTTCTCTTTGCACATTTTCTTCTCTTTTTTCTTTTTCCTGATATTTTCATTTTTGCAATCCATCCATAAATGTCCAATTTTGTTATATTTATAACATTTCATTTCACATTTTTTGTATCATGTCCCATTTCCCCACAAACATAACATTTTCATTCGTTACAGTAACTTACCACATGTCCTTTTTCACACAAAAAACATGTTTTTGGTTGTCCCCATTATTTTACAACAACCCTAATCCCCACCACATTTATCATGCTTGTTATATGTATAATATTTATATTTTTTTCTTTCTATTCTTAATACAACATTGCTGTCACGGGCACCAGTCAATAAATCCCTTTTTTTCATAAACTTTTGCAATGTTCAGAACTTCTTTACATAAAGTTTTCAAATGTCCTTTCAAAGTCTCTCTTTTTACCTCTGTTGGAAATTGTACATTTTTTTGTTTCCCCTGTTAAATGCTTTTATCACAAAGATTCCAAGGGTTACAGTAATTTTTTTTCATATTCTCCAAGAAAATTTTCCATGAAAAAATAGTCTCGTATACAATGTCACAAAATGGCTCATTGTTCATAAGAATAAATGCTCTTACCTCATGTGCTTTTACACCCAAAGGAGCTACTAAATTATCATACACGTCATACCTATTTCTTTGTCTTCTTTACTTTGAATCCTTACCATGTACTTCCATTTTTCATTTTCTTCCGATTTCTTTTCTGCTATTCCCCCTTTGCCTTCTTTTACTATCTTGGCATCCATTTTCTTTTTCATCTCACCACTGTTCTTCAGGATTGTCTCTGCTTCCTCCTTTTGTATTTTCTGCATAATGTGCCCCCATTTTCTGGCTCACTCTTACCTCTGCTTCTTTAAGTATATCATCCCGCAACCCTCCCAACTGGACAGTTGTAATAATACATCCAACATTTGCTAACTCCTTTTCAAACAATTTTCTTTGAAACATTTCCTCAGAATCCTGCACACATTCTCCAGTCTCGATATTTGCTTTCTTTTTCATTTCTTTCATTACTTCATCTCCTTCTTTCTTCCTCTGCCTCCATGTTTCTCTGGGATGCCACTCCACATGGAACAGAAATAGGAAGTTCTCTTCCAAAATGGGTCCTAGCTAAATTTCCCTTAGTACTATAAATACGACCTTTGGTCTCGGCTGAAAAGAAACTACTAGCCTATTGGGACTAACCCAGGCAGCAAAGGATAAATAAATGCAATAAAATAAATTTAAAATAAACAAATGAATAAAAATACATCAGTTAACCATCACTTCTGAAGCAGTTCCTGTGACAATCTTTGAGTATAGCATTCTTCAGGTTAGCTTTGAATTGGTCTAGGATGGTTTCTTGTCTGATATTGGCTAGTGTTTTATCCAAATATAGGAAGTAAGATTAGAGAAGGTATTTTCTCCTACTGTTGTTTTGAATCTAGGTCTTAGTAGGGATAACATTTCTCCTGGGTCTTCTATTGTTCAGTAGTTCTGCTGCCTAATTTAAAGTGATTTTCTTTGGGGTGGGCAGTGGCACAAATTCAAGATTTTGGAAATGTGAGCTGACAGTAGCAGTGCTGCTCTTTTGCTCATCAGTAAAATGATTTAAAGTGCTCCAGCAGTTGTCAGTGGCATGTCCTTTGATGTGCCAGAAAAGAATATTTGCAGATATAACTGATAGATGTTTGAATTTGTGTGTACTGGTACCATAGTGTAAGGCTAGTATTGCCAGTCAATATTCCAATCTGATGATTGGGACATTTCTTGATAGAAGACAACAAGAGGGGAGAGAAAATAAATGTGAGATTTTGTAGAACAGTTTCAAATGCTGAGGAGTTTTACTAATAGGGATGCCAGTATGTTTGCTGAAGTTTAAGGAAAGCTCTACTGTCAAGCCAAGGCATTTCTGTTGGAGAGAAATGGCTGGGTGCAACCATTTGAGTCAGTGATGTTAACATTGAAGATTTTGGGTAGCCTTTTGAGAAATGTCAAATATCATAATGTTTGACTTAAATGTGTATATCAGCAATATGTTTTGTCGTGTCCAATTGGTGTAGGCGGATTCCTGATTACCATTTTGTAGGGGGCTAACTGTATGGTAAAGGAGAGAGTTATTTACCAAATGTGACAATACTACATATTTTTGCATTTCATTTTAGCCCTTTTCCTGTAACAGCAGTAATTTACAAGGGTTAATTCCTGCTGTAATTAATGAGTATCAGAGGGAGACTTGACAACACCCAGCTTGCAGTCATTTGCAAACTTGGTTAACCAAAGATCCCGATTCCCATTCTGGAGAATGGAGATGCAGAAGCTGAAAAGAACTGGTCCCAGTACTTGGTCCTGGGGAACAACATGATCTTTATTCTTTCCAAAGAGGCACTCACCTCTAACTGTTTGGGCTCTACCTTTCAGCCATTTGTCTGTCTACCTCACCACAAAATGCATCTACCTTTAAGGAACTTTGCTTAGTAATTATGTCAGCATGGGACAGAATGTTGAATGCTTTGGCCACATCCAAATAATCTGTGTGAAGAGAGTGACTGTTTGAACTTCTAGAAGAGAAGTTAACTAAATTGAGTAGGCAGGATTTCCCTTTGACAAAGCCAAACAAACACAGGTCTAGCCTAATAAGGCTTTTGATATCACAGTTCACAAGGTCAAATCCACTATGTACCATGGCTTTACAAATCAAACTAGTTAGGATAATGGATTTGTTTTCTCCCAGGTCCATTGTAGGACCACTTTGTATAAGGGACATTACCACTACCATCTGCCAACCTTTGGAGACATATCTTCTAGTGAAACTCAAGTTAAACAAATAAAGAGTTGCTCTACAAAAAGGCATGCTTAGTGCTATTTATTAATTATACATCCATGTAAATTATTAGGCCCCACTGAAGTAATATTTTTGGTTTTAGAAAGCAACTTCAGTATATGTTCCTTTGTAATATTAGGAAGTGTAAGGGATTCGGGAACGTGTGGAATTAAGACAATGGTTTTATGGGTAAATTCTGGAACTGTATTTGCTAGGTCTACTGCATCTGAGTGGGTTATGCCACTTTAAACACATTCAGAACACTGCTGGTGTTATTTCCTAGTTTACTAATGTAATTACAGAAGGACTTAGTTGTCTTAGGTGAAACAGAAGCTAATTTAAGTTCATAATTTGCCTTAACTGCCCTGATAATGCTTTATGTTCCTTGCTGATATCCTTGACACAATCTTTAATATGAGTTTTAGATCTGTTGTATGACTGAAAAAGTTTTGTTTCTTGTTATAGAGTTTGCATAAACTGGTTGCTCACTAGAATAATTTGTTCTTAAATTTCTCATTATATTTTTTTCAGTTTAGAATGTAATAAGTTCAGCCAGATCTAGGTACTTATCTACATGGCAATAAAACTCCTTTGTATAAATTGTCAATGTCAGATAGGGTGACGTTGCAAGTGGATTTTGATTGCTCATGATAGAATTTAAAAATGTTTGACAGTTTTGAAATACCTAAATTACTGACTGCAGGGGTTCTAGAGTTCCTGAAAGGGAAGGTTGCAAGTTCATGGTCAGACTCAGTCATGGCTGGAGAAACTGAGTGGAAAATGTAATGGTTATATTAGTTAGGACCAGGTCAATAATAGTATGTCTTCTAGCTGGTTTGTTAACTATCTATTTCAGGGACTTTTTTATTGATTAAATCTAAGAATCTAGGGGCATACCCAGTTCTGGAATTATTGGTACTCCAGTTTGAGGTGCAATTGAAATCTCCAATTATAAAAGGCATTTATGGCAAAAGGTAGTTCAAGTACATTTAGGATGGTCATCAGAGGACATGGGGGGGTCTCTGTAGAAGGCTATAAGATGGCAGCTTCACTTGTTTATAACAAGTTGGACTTTAGTGAGTTCAGTTTGTTTTCTGGGAATTTGTCTAGTGGTGATGTGGTCCTTGATACATATGGAAATGCCACCACAGTTTCCATCAGGCTTGACTGCATAGCAGATTCGAAACCCAGCTATGGAGAAAAGATCTTTACATTGAAATGAAGTCTCAGTAACAACTTTATCATTTATGTGTTTTATGTTACAAGGAAGCCTCAAGATCAGACAGTTTGTTAAGACTTCTGTCATTGAGAAGAGAGTCACCTTGATATGGCCTGATATAGGGTTGTAAATGGCTACACTGATATCTGCTACACAGGGATATCCATTAGCCGGACTGTGCCTAAAAGATGGCATTATGGAGCAGTAAAGGCTTTAGCCAGTATGCAGAAGCCATAGAATGAGACATGCAGGCCATTTGTGGTGAAGCAAGCTGTACTACCACTCATCTTATCCCATGCTGAAACATATTGAACATCCCCTACCAGAATGACATCAACTAATAATGTAATTGTTGAAGCCAATCAGCTTTTCTTTGTATATACCCATCATTCTGGGTTAAGTAATGATTCTACTCAGGAGATGTATCTCCCTGCACTGGACACATACATGGTGAGATCGAACATGTCTCTCTCCATGTCATACCCATCATTCTGGGTTAAGTAATGATTCTACTCAGGAGATGTATCTCCCTGCACTGGACACATACATGGTGAGATCGAACATGTCTCTCTCCATGTCCCTTGAGGTTGTGTGTCTCAACTCATTCACACCCCAATGAACTTACCACTAGGTTGTAATCATATTTTTTTACAGTGAGAAGGACTTTAGAACCCATGTGATGTCATAGATTCTGCAAGACAACTAACTATATCATGGTCTTTGTCCTATCTTGATAACAGAGTCATTAATTACCAACACATCACTGTTTTTACTTGTTGAAGTTGAGGTACTAGTTGGTTTGCGTTCTTCCTGCTGGTTGCTGTTTACTTTGTGCGACTATATTTCTGATGTGGTGATGGTAGTTTTCTGCTGAGGCATATTCTTAATCCCAGGTGGTTTAGTAATGACTTTTTGTTTTTTACAGATTCAGCATAAGCCAGTTTAGTGCGGTTGTGATGAGATGTGTGAAGTAGTATGGGATGCTCACAGGTGGCCATATCAGGTGAGAGGGAAGCCTACAGATTTCACAGATATTTGCACTTCTCACAGATTGAATTATTCCTGTCTGTCAAGCAGACATTCATTGTCTGTGAGCATATGGCAGTTCCCACACTAAGAGTACTATGTGATATCAGGCTAACAATAGAAGGCACACAAGCAAGTTTGTCTCCCATTTTATTCAGGTGGTTCTTTGATTTAGTCTGGTCTAAGCATTCACAAATAATTCTAAGCAGCTATGAGCAGTTTAGCACAGTGCCCCCCACACACATTATGCGAGTACAACACAGCTGGTACAGCAAAACAATGAACCGGTAGCAATGTTGCATTACTGAGGGGTACAGCATGCAGTTAATAGTGCCCAGCACCAACACAGTCAACCTACAATACCACAGTAATTAAAAGCTCAATTGACAACTGACAGCAGCATTCCACAACTCTGAGTAGTTTTCAGCAATACAGCTATGCTAAAACACTCAACAAACAAGCCACTGGCCAAACACCCAGTCAAGCTGGCTGAAACGCCCATCAAATTAATCCAAGGGAGGCTACAGAAGAGTGAGCTCTACACAGCTACTGTACAGCATCACCTACAGCAGCATAGCATGATATGCAGTGCAATGGGAAACGAGACTCCAGCAGTATAGCATGATATGCAGTGCAATGGGAAACAAGACTCCAGCAGTATAGCATGACATGCAGTGTAATGGGAAACCAGACTCCAGCAGTATAGCATGATATGCAGTGCAATGGGAAACGAGACTCCAGCAGTATAGCATGACATGCAGTGTAATGGGAAATGAGACTCCAGCAGTATAGCATGATATGCAGTGTAATGGGAAACGAGACTCCAGCAGTATAGCATGACATGCAGTGCAATGGGAAATGAGACTCCAGCAGCATAGCATGACATGCAGTGTAATGGGAAATGAGACTCCAGCAGTATAGCATGACATGCAGTGTAATGGGAAACGAGACTCCAGCAGTATAGCATGATATGCAGTGCAATGGGAAACGAGACTCCAGCAGCATAGCATGACATGCAGTGTAATGGGAAATGAGACTCCAGCAGTATAGCATGACATGCAGTGTAATGGGAAATGAGACTCCAGCAGTATAGCATGACATGCAGTGTAATGGGAAACAAGACTCTAGCAGTATAGCATGACTTGCAGTGTAATGGGAAACGAGAAACAGGCACTCGCAATACAACTTCCTACTAGGCTAGCAGTAGTCCGAACTCCCAGAACAGCCAGAACAGCAAAAAATTACCCTCTCTAACAAGAGAATCAAGTTCTGCCAAAGCAGCAATATGCACTAAAATCAGAAAAGCATGTCATCTCAGATGTCAACTGGCAGGACATGTAATGTTTAAAGTTTTGGTTAGTATACAAGTAATATTTCTGCAGTGTTCAAGTACTGGGTATAAACAAGTGTATACATTGCTATGCACAAACATTCAATCTTGGGGCACAGTGGTAAAAATAGAAGTTATGTTCTTACCATAACGTTCCATGTTAGTTGTCTTCTTCTCGCCTTCTTCTTGCTGGATGGGTTCTCTAAAAGCTTGGGAGTTGGTTCCACCGGCTCGAGGCTCCCCTTATATCCCACAATGCTAGGCGTGAGTTACCTCAGATCTCGTTTGTAAGCTAGGCCCAGCTTATAATAGTAGCAGAATAACTAGAAACAAAGTCCACCTCTATAAACAAGGGTGAAGAGAAGGGTGACCTACATCCTGATCTAGGAAATATGCACAGCAGAGCATATACCTAAAGTAAAGAGGTGGTAGAAAGAGAGGTCACAATCAAACTCCTCTAGGTCTGTCCAGGCCAGGAAGGAGGGTGGGACGCAAGAAGGCGAGAAGACAACTAACATGGAACGTTATGGTAAGAACATAACTTCTATATGTTAAGTTGTCTATCTCGCCTTCATTCTTGCTGGATGGGACCGCGTCCCTAGCGCCTTGTCCTGGGTGGCCTAACGGAACAGACTCTTGAGAACAGTGGAACCAAAGTTAGCTCTATGCCTAGAAGCTAAATCCAACTTATAATGAGAAATGAAAGTGTGAGGAGTAGCCCAAGTAGCCGCTGCACAAATGGTGTCAATAGGCAGTCTGTCTTGGAAGGCTATAGAAGTAGCCAAAGCTCTGGTAGAATGGGCTTTAGGTTTGTTAGGCAGCTTTTGGTGTCTAATTTCATAAACAAGGGAAATCAGAGATGTTAGCCATCTAGATAATGATACCTTTGAAACTGAAAGTCCCTTTCTGCCTTCTGCATAAGAGACAAACAGCTGGTCAGATTTTCTGAATTGTTTGGTTCTATCCAAATAGTACCTTAACTGACGATGAACATCTAGCCAATGCAATTTTTGTTCAGACCTGTTAGAATATTCTGGAAAAAACACAGGAAGGTCAATGCTTTGATTTAGGTTAGACGCCGAGGCTATCTTGGGTAAAAAAGACGGGTTGGTTCGTAAAGATTCCCTGTCCTTATGGAACAACAGATAAGGAGGTCGACAGCTGAGTGCATGAAGATCTGAAACTCTTCTAGCTGAAGTAATAGCTACCAGAAAGAGTGTCTTCCATGATAGCAATTTTAAGGAACAGGAGGCTGCAGGTTCGAAAGGGGAAAGAATCAACGAACTAAGAACTAAATTTAGGTCCCAAGGAGGAGGAGGATTTCTTATAGGAGGTCTGAGCAGAAAAACTCCCTTCAAAAAGGCTTTGCAAAGCTTGTGGGACATTATGGCAGACTCTGAAATGCCCACATGAAAGTTAGAAATAGCTGCCAATTGAACTTTAAGAGTAGAAGGGGATGAACCTGCATGGAAGAGTTCAGCTAGAAAATCAAGGACCATTTGGATGGAAGCAGTGAAAGGATCTATGTCCCTTCCTTGAGCCCAATAGGCGAAAGCGTTCCACTTACTCAAGTAAATCTTTCGAGTGGAAGATTTATGGGAAGCTATCAAAATATCTCGGACAGAGTGAGATATTTGAGGAAGCCTGGCTAAGGTTGGAATTGGAGGAACCAAGCAGTGAGGTTCAGAGAGGGAAGGAGCGATGAAACTGACCCGACTGATGGATCAAAAGATCTGGAACTAGGTCCAGATGCCAAGGTCGCTCAACAGAAAATGATGTAGAAAGGGGAACCAAACCTGTCGAGGCCAGTAAGGAGCAATGAGGATCAACGAGGGCCTTCTGAGCGATAGCTTTCTGTATCAGTTGAGAGATTAGTGGGAAGGAGGAAATGCATACAGAAGTCCCGGGCCAAACTTGGACTAGAGCGTCTCTGCTGGGCTGGCCTGGTAAAGGGAATAGGGTGAAATAATCTCTGCACTTGCTGTTTTGGGGAGTAGCTAAAAGGTCGCAGCAAGGCTGACCCCACTTGAGAAAAATTTCTCTCACAACAGAGTCTTTCAGAGACCACTCGTGAGGCATGAGGATAGCTCTGCTCAACTTGTCCGCGATTTGATTGGACTTCCGGGATGTGCGTTGCTATCAGAAACCGCTGAGAAGAAATCGCCCATTGCCACAGTCTGAGTGCTTCTCGACACAGGGGTAGGACCTGGTTCCGCCTTGTTTGTTGATATACCACACTACAGACATATTGTCCGTCTGGATTGCTATCGTTCCCAAGGGAAGAGAGTCTTGAAGGGCTTGCAACGCTAAAAGCACTGCTCTCATCTCTAGAACATTTATGTGCAAGTGGCATTCGTCTGGTTGCCATGTGCCCTGGACAGTTCTGCCCTGATAATGCCCCCACCCGATCAGGAGGCCTCCGTTGTCAGAGTAGCAACCGGAGGGAAGGGACAAAGGGTCTTCCCAATAAGAGCTGAGGGGAAGACATCCACCACAGAAGATGATTTCTGCATGTTTGCGTAATCATGATGGTGTGGGACATCGGAAGTTGCTGGTATGACCATTGCGTGAAGAGCATCCATTGAAGGATTCTCATGTGGAATCTGGCTAATGGAAGCAGAGGTATGGCAGCCGCCATAATCCCCAACACTTTCAGAACTAACCTGGCTTTGATTCTGTTGCTGCTGAAGAGGAGCGAGACCAGTTTGTGTATGTCTGTTATTCTCTGATCTGTTACTCTCACAGACATGTTGACTGTGTCTAGATTTGCGCCTATGAAGGTAATAGTACAAGGCGACAAAACAGACTTTTCGCAATTTATTGAAATGCCTAAATTTTGACAAATGCGAAAGGTGTAGTCCCTGGCCAATAGAAGAAGATGCTTGGTGGGAGCTGTGAGGAGCCAGTCGTCCAAATATGGAAACACCTGGAATCCTTGACGTCTCAGGTGAGAAGCTACCACTGCCATGCATTTGGTAAACACCGGGGCAGTGGTGAGACCAAAGGGCAGGGCCCTGAATTGAAAATGACTGGTTCCCAGCCTGAAGAGGAGGAATCTTCTGGAGCGTCTGTTCATTTTTATGTGATAGTACGCATCCTGAAGGTCTATAGAGCACATCCAGTTTCCCTTTCCCAATAGGGGAAGGATGGACTGCATGACCATCCGAAATCTTGTTTTCTTGACTGACTTGTTCAAGATACTGAGATCCAAAATTGGTCTCCAGTCCCCTGTTTTCTTTGGAACTAAAACGAACCTGGAGTAGATTCCGGATCCTTGCTGGTCTGCTTGAACTGGTTGAATTGCTCTTTTTGCAAGCAGCTTTGAAATTTCCAAAGCTGCAAGATCCCTTTGAGCGGGTGGAACATCTGGAAGGGATTTTTTTGATTGGTTTGGAATGCGAACGAAGGGAATGGAATAGCCTTGGGAAATGATGGACTGTACCCATTTGTCTTGAGTCAGGGATAGCCAGGCTTCTGGGTACAGTGACAATCTTCCCCCGGCTGCCTCCGCAGGTGGGCAGTCGGGCAACACCTCAGGGGTGCTGAAAGGGCTTATCAGAGAAGGCTTCTCGATTGCCCTGGTTCTGCGGACCCCCCCTGCCTCTAGGGCGACGTCTACCATTGTTGTTCCCCCCTCTGCCTCTGTGCGTCAGGTGAAGTCCCTTGAGATTGTTTGCGGAACCACATTTTCCCACTTTTCTGGCCTTTGGGGTAAGGCCTAGAAGGAGTAGAAAAACGGACTCCGACGGCAGAAAGAGTCTTGCCATCTGTCTCGCACCTAGTCAAGGTTTCTTTCACTTGAGGACCAAAGAGATGATCCATCAAGCGGGGAATTAGTGAAAGACGTTTTAAAGGGGTCCGCAAAGTTGCATAGCCGCATCCAGGCATGCCTGCGTAAGGCTACACCTGTCCCTGCGGCCCTGCTCGCTCCATCAGCTGCATACAAAAGGAGGCGCATGGAGGAGTTAGCTATGGAGTTCAGGGTAGCCAGCTGAGTGTTCATCTTGTCCTGAAAACCCGCAGCTGTAGGATCCTTCAACATGTCACTCGCTTCTTTGATCAAGTCTCTTTGAAGATGAGTAAAATGGCATAGGTAGTTCAGCGAACGCATTGCAAAGGTCGCTGATGAGAACATCCGCTTCCCGTACCTGTCCATAGACCTAGATTCCTTGTTAGGTGGATGGACAGGCACTGAAGGATCAGCTAGTTCCTTCTTAGTGGCAGCAGCAACCACCATAGCATCCAGAGAAACTCCCTTGGTCAGAAACTGTTTATCCGCTGGTGCCGTGATAAATTTTGAGGGTCTCCTGGGAGTGGGGTCCACTGAGTCAGGAGCCGTCCATGCCTTTTTTGCTACCACCTGCATGAGGGGGTCAAGGGAGACACCCAGGAGGTGGAAGGCGAGAGCCAAACGCCTCAAGGTACACAGATTCATCCTCCGAAGGGTTGAGGGCTGGCCAATTTCCCCTCTGCTTGAGGATTTCTAGAATGTCTGCAAATGAGACATCTTCAGAAGGGGAACGGGGGGAACCCTCGGAATCCTCTAAATCTGTGTCAGAGATGACGGACTCAGGTGAGTCTATGTGTTTCCTCTTACACTTTCTCTTCCGAGGGGGCTCTTCTGCCAATTCAGGAGAGGCCTCGGAAGAGGATGAGATCCCCACAGGGGATTCCTGAGGAGCTGGCTCTCTGCGGTCTGGGATGAGGGAGTGAGTCGACTTGACCTGAGGCACCGGGAGGGGCGGACGGAGCCGACTGTGGAGTTGAACCAGGTTCCAACACACTCCGCATGACCTCGAACGCACCCCTGTCAGGCAGAGCCAGAGGTCCCCGCTCCAGCTAAAATCTCCCTCGGCACCGACAGTGATGGCTCCGAGGCCGATGTCAGAGCCGAACTCACCAGCGAAGCTCCGAGAGGCGGGGTCGGACAAGGGTCCGATGCCACTCACCCCTCGGAGCCGACGAGGAAGTCGGCGCCGAGATTCTTCTAAGGAAGAAATCGGAGCAGGCGATGGAGCCGAAGACATTTGTATCGGCTCGGCCTACCACAGTCTCGGTTCCAGCGCCCGGCTCCGAGCTCAAGGAGTCGGAGGAGGAACATTATGAGGGACAGGGTCAGGCATCGACTGATGAGTCGGGCTCTGAAGCATTTGGGCCAGTGCCTCGGACTTAAGAAGTCGACTCACAACCCTCTGAAGGTCATGGTCCGAAAGCCTTGATGACCTAGAGGAGTGAGATCTATGGCTCCGTTCAGACAGCAAGGGAGATGCTGGAGCCGAATGAACGGAGCCAAGGGACGGTGACCTGGACCTCTTTCTAGATGTCGGTTCCGAAGGTCTAGTCGGAACCGACAAAGGAATTTCCAATACCTCGGCTCCAGCTGGAGCCGAGGAAACCACAGAAACTGCAGTCTGAGACTCATCAGCTCCGGCTGGAGCCGATGTAGACGGAGGTTTCGAAGCCTTAGGCCTCGGCTCAGAAGCTGGAGCTGAGGACATAGAAGCCTTGGAGGGTTTTCCCGAAGGAACAGTAAGGGAACCCTCAGGCTTAAGTAAACCTCTCAAAATAAGTTTATTTTTTCTTTCCTGCAGGACTCTGGGGCTGAAGCCATGGCATACAGCACAAGAGTCCTGCAGGTGTAAAGGTCCCAGGCAGTAGACACAAGAAGTGTGACCGTCTGTCAGAGACATTTTCTGACAGCACGAGTCACACTTCTTGAAGCCTGAGACCTTTGAGTCTTTAGACATTATTGAAGAAAGTGTAACCACACACACACAGTCAAACACACTGATTACACCCTATACAAGTTTAACTCAAAATTAAAACTCACTATCAAAGTTTTAAAGTTCCTGAGAAAATCACACACACACCACTAGGGGATGGAAAAGCCCGAAGGCCCGAGGGAAGAACTTATAAGTTCTTTGTGGAAAAGGGGATAATAGAAGAGAAACGGACAAATCCACTAAACTAAGGGAAATAACTGTTTAGAATTAAACTAAAGGGGTTTAAGTAGACTAAAATTACTCTACAATAACTCACCAAGAAGCGGTAGAAACCAAACACCTCGATCGCTGTAGCGGCAAACGAGATCTGAGGTAACTCACACCTAGCATTGTGGGATATAAGGGGAGCCTCGAGCCGGTGGAACCAACTCTCGAGCTTTTAGAGTGGCCGAGTCGGAGCCGAGGTCGGCTCCGAACCCATCCAGCAAGAATGAAGGCGAGATAGACAACTTAACATCTATAGTTTGGCTATTTTATGCCTTCTGGTACTGGTACCACTGTTCTTTAAACATGTGCTTTAAAAAAAAAAAAACTTTGTTGGAGAAGATCTCTATTCATCTTGTAATGGCAAGGTTTGCTTTTTTTTTTTTTTACTTGAATCCACTAATGTTTTAGTAACATCTTATGCAACACCTCTTTGTGCGTGACTATCATCGGATTTAAATGAATCCTTGCTAACTGTCAGAAAGTATGTGATGGCATTTAAAATGACTATTGCTGACTGCAGGAAACTAAATAAGTCATGACAATATGTAATCTGAACATATGCTATCAGTAGCAAACCGAAGCAGGTATTGACAGAAATTCTTTTAAAACTCAGATGCTTGCTGACTGTAGGAGGTTGCCGTAAAACAGAGTCCCTACAAATTACAGTTATCAGAAAACAATTTGATTTGAGGGTGAGACCCTAAAGCCTGGCACCGAAGAAGTGAAAGGAGATCAAGAGTCCCCCCCAAAATAATAAGCAGGTATTACTAAATAGCAATGCTGAGTGAAGTGAGACAAATGGCCTTATACTCCAATATAATGACAAATATATGTTATTCAGCAGTTTTTACGATCACTACACATTCACATTCGGTCACCATGTCTCATTCTTCAAGGGTTATAAGAAATGTAATCTATAAAACTCATCCTTGTTCATTATGCTGATTGCTAGTTTTGTAATAGCAGGGATTTGATTAATTGTATAAATAGTCCAGTGGAGTAAACAGACTGTTTTTTTTCTAAGGCAGAAATCAGAAATTTGAGCAACTGTGTATGTGTAGACTTACAAGTATCAAGAATGGGCTACAAACTCCTTTTAAACAAAAAGAAAAAAAAAATCAAATCAGTTTTACATTTGACAGGTCTGCAGCCCAGCATTTCAGTAATACAAGTTACCCCTGTATCCTAAACTCTCCTACCATACATATCCAGATGACCACATGCAAATTAGTCAGATTAACCTACATGGTCAATTAAATAATGATGATTCACGTGTTAATTTATTAATTCTACAATTATCCACTTACTTAAGCAAGTGATCAATGGGGAGTCAGACCCTATATTAACACACAGCACAAAGCATGGGAATTCATCCTAAAAAGTATTTGCATTTTAATCATGGAATATATGCCATCAGTTATAACAAATTATTCACCAATCAATGCCACAAAACTCTCATTTTCTAAACAAGGCCTACTGATACATATGTAAGTATCCTAAGAAGGAACGCCAGTGTACCACAGTGCAAAAAAACAGTTTCCTCCCAAAATACATTGACCATTGGGCCTTCTTATTAGTTCACAGTTATACAAACCCCTTTAATTTATTGTCACTTAATAGATTGACTGATGCATCACACATTACAGTATGGTGCACCTTGGGAGTGCCACTGTTTTGACTCGTAACCATGCAAGGTTTTAAATGCTTTAGGGTTGAATAATCACATTTAATTAAAATTGGTAGCCCCTTCTTTGTCTCTGCTCCACAGCTCTGAAAATACCTATCAGTCACTGAGAAACACAACCATCAACAGCTTTAAACCTAAACCACACTTCTCAATCTTTTAGTGCAAGAAATCTGGACAAATCCTAAAGTAACGGGAGGACAATGCCCCAAAAATAGGGAGATATTTTAAATATTACTCTTTGAAAATTGCTAGAATAACAGGATTTGTGTTAGCATGTATTTTCTGAATGATATAAAGTCTGAAAATCAATTGTATGCCATTATTTAGTGACATCAGTCCTCACTGATTTGCCAATAAATCACACATTTTAAAAGAAACAGACCAAAAACTATGGGGCAAAAATCTGGACAGTTTAAAGGTATGACAGAACCCAAGAAGTCTAACCATTACAACCACATCAGGCATTTTTATGATATCCATTGTCAAAAGTCCCTTTGGATGATTAGACATCTTGTAACCACAAACTTCCAGAACTGCTGCCATTTCCTACTCTCTCTCTCTCTCTTTTTAAGCCATAAATCATTTCTAAACATCTGTGTAATATTATACACTGTGCTCTATAGCTGGAAATTTGTAGTATGTATCCATATGGGCTTCAGGTTTTTTTTAAGTTTTTTTGATGTTTTAGTTATCCTTTGTTGAATGGCTTAGCCCTGCTAGGGTATTAACCTCTTTCAAGGGGAGACTGGAGGTGGTATTTATACTAGTATCTGGGAATTTCACCTACTCTTTTTGATAGTTGTCATGGGATCTTTTATATCCAGGTGAGTTACCATGGGTCTTGGTTTATCATCTCATCCTAAGGATGATAGACTCAGGAATGTAGCACCCACCCCCCTTTATTTGTAAATGTACTGCAAAAAGGACTTTTATTTCACGGCTGAAAAACTTGTATGGCCCTGTCTTTTTAATAAATGAGTCAATTTGATAATTTGGTAAATTCTGATAAGCCTAAGCAATGTTTTCTGAGAGAAATGAAGTGGTATGTAAAATGATTTACTGACTTAAGGCTAGAAAGCTATGAGAAACAGAAGTAGTTCACATTCCATAGTTATATGCAGTTTGAAATACAGCAAGGATGACACACTTTCATGTTTTGTATGTTAAAAAAATGCCTTAATATTTCACTGCTTTATTGACATGAGAACAAAATTGAAGTAGACTATAATTTGCAGGGTTTGACCATTAAAACAGACGAGACAAAAATAAAAGAAGTGGAACAGAAAACGTTTTCTGAAGTATAACTAAGAAAATAAAGACCACAGTCACATTTTAAACATATTATTCCTTTTACAAAGTGGGACAATGGTTAGAACAACTTTCAGAACCCTTATCTATTTGCAATTTGCTTTTGCTTTTAAGGGAAAAAGCCAGATGAAGAGCAGTTTTATTAGGTGGTTGTCTACATACACAGAGCAAAGATGCTCGGAAAATCTGTAGTAAGAGTTTTATGTGGAAATAGACAATCTTTTAAGAAATCACATTTCAGCCACAAGCAAAGTACAAAGACCATTTCAACCAATATCATGACTCAGAAATGAATGGCATTCCAGTCTGCTTTGCACATTAATTTTTTTTTTTTTTTAAGGCAACAGTAAGTTTCATCATTGTGCTAGTCAATACTAAAATGGTATTCTTTGCCACTTCAGTGCAGAGTAAATGCAGTGTTACTTTCTTGTGGGCATGGCAGAAACCCAAACCTAGATGTTTGGAATTCAGCTCACGATTGTGTTTTAAATCCCTGTCCTCAGATGCACTACAATATTGCAAAAAACAATTATGCTACATCAAAATAAGCCTCTGAAGCCTTTCTGAAGCACTTCTAAAGAAAGTTTTTGCTTGAGAGTAACTTGGTAAAAATCTGACATGAAGTCAGATGACAAGGACAGGGAGGTATAAATTTGCACAAAGGGATGAGACATGAGCAGCCCACAGTCAAATATGAAAGACCATGGTTTCTGAAGCAACGCATTGGGACTGCAATCTATGACAAAACCACCACTCACTGCAGAATGTTTACAGCAATAGTTTCTAACTTTTGTCGTACTAACGATTTCTAATACAACAGATAGTCTGCTATTCCAAGTTCATGACAATATCACACAGACATACGCACGCACACACTTCTGCTTAAATCTTTACAAAAATACATGGAATAATGGAAAAGGGACGCACCTTAATGATTATTTATATCTTTATGTCTACAATGTTTGCAAAATAATATATCACTGAAACGTTTTCTACATCCATATACAGAGCCACACCTGGCTCTTCTAGCATCTGATGCAAAGTTGTGGAGCAAAACAAACAGTATGGCTGGCCCCTAAGACTAGGAACAAACCAGGTCCCAATTCTGTGCCATGACACGCACACACACACACACACACACACACACACACACACACACACACACACACACACACACACAAAAAAAAACACAACAGTGCTTTAGTTTACACAGTAAATGCAATACCAGCATCAGGATTGGCCAGTTGCATCTCCCAAGACGTTATACCTAGTGTAGGTGTCCTCTTTTCTCCACCCTAGCTATACTATTGTCCATATAGATCCTTTCAGACACATAATAAACTAGACAGAAGAGTTACTGTAAAGTCTTGTTATTTTTACAACTGTTTTCTCCTGATACACATGGCTGTGATACATGTCACTTGAGTATGAGAGGTTACTGCCCTGACAAGGCATCTTTCATCTCACAAACATACAAAACCAAACTTTCTCCATGACCACACAATACTGCCAAACTTACTTCCACAAATCCCCGTCCTGAGCCTCAGAAGTGCACAGTACTGTAGAACTTGCTCCGCAACCTTCCTGAGTTAGACAGTGGTAATACTACGTACTTCCACAAATCCCAGTTCTGAGCTGCGATATCTACAGTACTGCAGGAAAAGCCACACACACACATGCACGCACACACACATCACTGTACTCTCACCTATAGTGGGTCTCCACACTGTACTCTGTAAAATAATCCTCACCTATAGTGGTTCTCCACAAGTCATATTACATTTATAACAATCATGAGCAGCACAGCTGTACAATGGTAACATCTTAATTGCATAGCTTCAGGATCTGGAGTTCTGGTTCTAATTTGTATGTTTTAGATTAGTTTGGTTTCAGACCACCTCCTAAAAACACATTGTTATCTGACTAGACTAAATTGCCCATATGTATATTGTATTTATTTTTATTTATTTATTTTACATTAGTTTATTGGGGTAGCACACTGATCACGTGATCATTTACAGGTACGGCCTGGTGGAATATATTTAGAACAAAAACAAAAATGTATTTTTGTTTTGTTTTTTTAACATGAGATATTTAAACAGTCTGATGGGGGAAGAGTTTGTGAACACAGTTAAGAATAAAAAATTAGAGTACCTTGCTACTAGATAAAAATTCAGGCAATAAAGTTACAAACAATAAGATAAAGACAGGAGAGTTGGGGCAGGGAAGGATTAGGCTTAACAGATGAAAGTTGAGGCATCTTTGTTATAGAGGTATTTTTATTTGTTGTGCACTGAAGGCAAGGATGGGAGATTGTTGAGTTAGGTCACTGGGCAGGGACTGCCAGCTTTTTAAGATGAGAACACGAAATGGATGGTCTGTATAGCATAGCTTGGTTTGTGGAGCTAGGGGACTTGGCTTTGCTTGGGAGAGGTTCCTGAGGTTATAAAAGGTAGATTTTGAGTATAATCTGGCTTCAAAAAGTAGGAAATTATCAGGCTGTAATAGTCAGAATCAGAAATAGCCTAATAGTGGGTTGGCTCTGAGATCTATTAGTAGCCATTTAGTTTTGGCAAGGTTGATGCAGTGGTAATCATGAGGTGGAGTGTTTGAAATGAACCTAAAGATTTTATTCTCAATGTATTGTAGAGTACAGATGCTTTTTTTTTTAAGCTGTGGATATGAACAGAAGCCCATATCTGAGTTGTGCTAGTAGCATTGCTTTGCTGAAGCCCATATTTGAGTTGTGCTAGTAGCATTGCTTTGCTGAAGCCCATATTTGAGTTGTGCTAGTAGCATTGCTTTGCTGAAGCCCATATTGGAGTTGTGCTAGTAGCATTGCTTTGCTGAAGCCCATATTGGAGTTGTGCTAGTAGCATTGCTTTGCTGAAGCCCATATTGGAGTTGTGCTAGTAGCACTGCTTTGCTGAAGCCCATATTGGAGTTGTGCTAGTAGCATTGCTTTGCTGAAGCCCATATCGGAGTTGTGCTAGTAGCATTGCTTTGCTGAAGCCCATATCGGAGTTGTGCTAGTAGCATTGCTTTGCTGAAGCCCATATCGGAGTTGTGCTAGTAGCATTGCTTTGCTGAAGCCCATATCGGAGTTGTGCTAGTAGCATTGCTTTGCTGAAGCCCATATCGGAGTTGTGCTAGTAGCATTGCTTTGCTGAAGCCCATATCGGAGTTGTGCTAGTAGCATTGCTTTGCTGAAGCCCATATCAGAGTTGTGCTAGTAGCATTGCTTTGCTGAAGCCCATATCAGAGTTGTGCTAGTAGCATTGCTTTGCTGAAGCCCATATCAGAGTTGTGCTAGTAGCATTGCTTTGCTGAAGCCCATATTTGAGTTGTGCTAGTAGCATTGCTTTGCTGAAGCCCATATTAGAGTTGTGCTAGTAGCATTCCTTTGCTGAAGCCCATATTTGAGTTGTGCTAGTAGCATTCCTTTGCTGAAGCCCATATTTGAGTTGTGCTAGTAGCATTCCTTTGCTGAAGCCCATATTTGAGTTGTGCTAGTAGCATTCCTTTGCTGAAGCCCATATTTGAGTTGTGCTAATAACATTCCTTTGCTGAAGCCCATATTTGGGTTGTGCTAGTAGCATTCCTTTGCTGAAGCCCATATTTGAGTTGTGCTGGTAGCATTCCTTTGCTGAAGCCCATATTTGAGTTGTGCTAGTAGCATTCCTTTGCCTATTGCAGCTCTGGCTGAAGTACTTAGAAAGGGGGAGATCTTCCTGGTCCATAACAGCAGTGCATTAAATTTATCCTTGCTTTCTTTTTTCAATATGGATTTGGGAAATTAGGGGATGGGTTAAGCTGTAACCCTGGATATTTAAAGGAAGTTGTAGTTTCCATTAGGATGACGTTAAGGTCTTTGATTTCAAGGGTTTTAGAAGATTTTTTAAGCTTTTAGCTGGTCACATTTTTTATGGTTAAATAAAAGCTTGTTGTTGATTATACAAAAGTTGAGGTAGCTGTGTTTGAATTGTTGATTGAGAGCACCTGATCAGTGTTTTGCCTTATCATTATCGTAAAGGATTAATATGTTGATCATAAGGAAGTTTAATAAAGAACATTGAAAAAAAGAAGGGGTGCAAGTATGGAACTTTGAGGTTCACCCTTAATGAGAGGTGATGCTTCAGATACTGAAGACACTATTTTGAACCTAAAGAATCTGTCAGACAAAAAGTTGTAGAACAAAGATTGCCGATCTGGGACTGATCCCAATGTCTTGTAGAACAGGAAGAAGGACAGGGTGGTAGATAAGATTAAAATGCTTAGTAAGGTCATTGAAGAGGGCCCCAATAAGGCTGCACATATTATGTTACATATTGTGGAGAAAAAGGCAAAAAAAAAAATTGAAAGTGCCCCCTTTTCTGTGTGTATCTGTCCTCACACTCCAGTACACTGTGGTTAAACAAAGCACGGCATTCCTCTTCAATCTAAAAATAGATTAACAAAGTAGGAGCGTGCCGCTGCTTTTCTTCCTTCCCTTCAAATCTCAGCTACAGATATACGTTTTATTTTTTTCTATTTTTTTTTTATATCTGGGCTCATACTTATTTTTTTTTCATGTAGACATATGGATATCACATCCTGAGTTTTTGATGGAAAATGTTGGGATTAAAAAAGGGCTGCTTCCAGTGGTAAGCCCTAACATAACAGTATATAGCATATTTGTATCCGCAGGCCTTAACTGCTGTAATACAGGCACTTTAGGATAATGAAGCTCGTGTGACTAACGTGAACAGCTGTGCCACAATCCAAGTGTGGGGATTGTGAAGCTCAGCCAATACTGTAATACTGACAATGTGAGAATGATCAGTTTACATAATTTACTTGTAGGCCAACACTGACACCTGTATTACATCTGTAAGGTTTCAGTGTACAGCCTGACCTTGCAACTGCTACAATATGGACAATGAAAGACATAAGCTTACACAAATCATGCTTATAGGGCAACACTGCCAAACAGCAAACATGTGCGACTCATTTATATAGGACAATGCAGCTGCGATATATACTTATAAGGAAATGCTATCAAACAATATTAAGCTTACAAGATACACATTCATAGCCTGATATTACCAATGAATGTCAAGCTTGTAATGACTTAGGTTTACAGCTCAGTATGGGCTGAACAATGTCAATTTTGCCTGTCTTGTGTTTACAAGGCAATGCTGTCAGACTCAAGCCTGTGCAAGTCATATTCATAGTATGCTACCACCAAATATTGCCAAGGCCATGCAATTCATTTTTATGAGACAATGTTTCTAAGCAATGCCAAAGCTCATCTGATTCATGTTTATAGGGCAATTATGGCAAACAGTACTAAGGATGTGCAATACATAAATAAGGGACAATGCTTTCCAACTATATAAAACTTGTAAGATTTCCGCATACAGATAAACAATGGGAAATTTTTAACAAGCTTCTGAAATTCCAATGTTCAAGGCAAAGCTTCCAATCTAACAGTGCAGTAATGTTAACTCTGCTTAGT
This sequence comes from Protopterus annectens, assembly GCF_019279795.1. Classification (NCBI taxonomy): domain Eukaryota; kingdom Metazoa; phylum Chordata; order Ceratodontiformes; family Protopteridae; genus Protopterus; species Protopterus annectens. Next base: position 922,530,187 of record NC_056739.1, read on the forward strand.
GAAGGCAATAGAGACAGCATGCATAGTACAAATAGTACATAGTGGAAGGTAGGCCATTGTAAATGCTGCCACACAGTGTTGTTAAGTCCCAGGCTGTGGAAAACTAAGTGCAAACTAAGTGCATGTGAGAACACTGAAACACTGATAGACTCCTACAAAAAAAAAAAAGAACATTATAACCTCTCTGCACACAGTTGATATAAAACCTGCTTAACAAAGATGACAGAGTGTTTCACATGGATAGCATGAGATGGGCTCACCAGCTGTCCTGCTTTATAAGTGCAGCAACAAATAAAACTATACTGGCATGTATGATGCCCATTTAAGATCGTGTATAATTGACAATAAATGTCCAGTGATTGCCATATCAGGACTGAACACAGTATGTGTGGTACACATTATCAATACTGTTATGCAGGTTGAGTGATTATACCATTACTACTGACAGTGAGGTGGTCAGTGAATGCATCTCCCAAGCCCTGCTTACACTAAGGGTACCAAAACTTGCCAGAGATTTGGGATGCACGGCTAGGCTTAATAGTAAAACACCTATGAACCGGTCATATATAGTGTGAGAAATTAAACTTACCTCAGAACTAC